>NW_028242575.1:0-51247 GCF_964263255.1 Lissotriton vulgaris | reverse complement strand
GACTAAAGGAGTATTTTAGAAGCTTAATAGCCCGACGTGTCCGCCTATACCCCCAAATAAAACTACCTATTAGCCCAAAAAAAAGATTTGGCAATTTCAAAGGAATAGATATAAATAAATAAATATATCTAGGGAGAATTGTCATTTTAACAATGTTGCATCTTCCAATGATGCTAATAGGGAGCTTATGCCAATTCTTTAATTTCTTGGTAGTATCAATCAAGAGTTCTTCATAATTTAGTTTAATGATATTTTGAATCTTTGGAGTGATATGAACTCCAAGATACATAGGGGCTCCTTAGTATGGCAGGCGGACTTTGTCCGCCCGCCATAGCCCTGGGAACTGGGACCGCCCGCAATGCATGCGGCGGTTCCGCACATTCCATTAGAATGCACCCGCCACACTGGCGGGCGCATCCCGCATTTTTAACATTGCGACGGGCGATGCTGAAAGCACCGCCCGCTGCATGCCAAAAATGCAAGTTATGCATTTCAATGCAAAACGTGACAGGCACTGTGCAGTGCCTGCCAAGTTGTACATTGCAATGCAGGGGGGTACCCATGTGCACCCCACACCCCCCAGAATCCCTGGGGGCCCGCTATGGGCCCCCAATGTTGAAGTCCACATGCCTTTCTGTGGCGGCAACAGCTTTTCTGCCTGGTCGACTCATCGACCGGGCGGAAAACCGGCAAACGGTCTTACCGTCCGCTGGGGTCCCCCGGCCATAGTAATGTGGCGGGGGAATTTGCATGCGGGCGGTGAAATATGTTGGGCGGATCGCCACCGCAATGCTGGCGGTGGCGATACGCCCGACATACTAATGGGGCCCAAAGTCTCTGGGCAATGTCCGTTATCGGTGTCTCAGGTATATAATTCAGCAGAATCTGAGTTTTGTCTGTATTTAATTTATACCAGAAAAAGCTACCAAATGTGATTGCCTCTTGATTAAGTAATTCTGTTGACTGAATTGGATCTATCAAAAAATTGCGATATCATCCACATAAGCGTTACATTTTAACTCCTCAGTTCCATTGATTAATGGCCGAATACCCTTGTTCATCATGTGAGTTCGGATAAAAGATTCAAGATATAGGCAAACAGCAGGGGGGATAAAGGACATCCCTGCTGTGTGCCCCTATTTATCCGAAAACTCCTCAACTGTAGCCCCTCATAGCTTACTTTAGCCGGTTGAGCACTCTATACAGATGCCGACTATCCGCCGAGGATCCTGGCCGCTAGTTCAATCAATCAATCAGGAGTTTGTTAAAGCGCGACTACTCACCCGTAAGGGTCTCAAGGCGCTAGGGGTGGGGGGTGGGGGGGTGCAGGTTCCATTCCATCAAGGAGGGGGTCTGTCGAAGAGCCAGGTTTTGAGGTTTCTTGCGAAGATGGGGAGCGATGTTGTCTGTCTGAGGTGGAGCGGAAGGGCGTTCCATGCTTTGGCCGTGAGGAAGGAGAAGGAGCGGCCTCCCGATCTGGTCTTTCTGGTGCGGGGGACCACGGCGTAGGAAAGCTGGGCTGATCGTAGGGTCCTTTGGAGTGCGTGGAATTTGAGTCGGCTGTTCAGGTATGCTGGTCCGGTGCCGTGGAGGGCCTTGTGTGTGTGGGTGAGCATCTTAAAGGTGATTCTCGCCTCGACGGGAAGCCAGTGGAGTGTGCGCAGGTGCTGGGAGATGTGGCAGTGTTTTGGCAGGTTGAGGACCAGTCTTGCGGCGGCGTTCTGGATGTTCTGTAGCTTGCGGATGAGGTTTTTGTTTATTCCGGCGTAGAGTGCGTTGCCGTAGTCGAGTCTGCTGGTGACCAGGGCGTGAGTGACTGTCTTTCGGTGTTCAAGGGGGATCCATTTGAAGGTCTTACGAAGGAGGCGGAGGGTGTGGAAGCAGGAAGATGAGACAGAGTTGATCTGGCGGTCCATTTCTGTGTAGACTACAAGTCCCGTGAAGCCCTGCGGCGGAAGACACCACCGCCTTCACCGCGCCCGGAGGCGCATAAATTTGACCTGAGCCCCGGTGGAGCGGGAGCTCAAAGGAAACCTATTGTGGGGCTGACCTGCTGACTGTTGCAGCTTCTCCCTGACCTGCCGCTGCTCTTCCTGGTCCCCCCCGCTGCCGCTGCTGTTTACCAACGTAGCACGCCCAGCGCGGAAAGGGGGACTACAAGTCCCGTAAAGCCCTGCGGCGGAAGACACCACCGCCTTCACTGCCTGGAGGCGCATAAATTTTACCTGAGCCCCAGTGGAGCGGGAGCTCAAAGGAAACCTATTTTGGGGCTGACCTGCTGACTGTTACAGCTGTTGCCGCTTCTCCCTGACCTGCCGCCGCTCTTCCTGGTCCCCCCCGCTGCCGCTGCTCTTTACCAGCGTAGCGCGCCCAGCGCGGAGAGGGGGACTACAAGTCCCGTGAAGCCCTGCGGCAAAAGACACCACCGCCTTCACCGCGCCCGGAGGCGCATAAATTTGATCTGAGCCCCCACATCGCGGGTTCGCGCGCGGGTCGCGCCGGGTTAAGCCTGGGACAAGGGCGGGACCGTCCAAGGCCGTCAGCGGCCAGAGGAGGCAGGGCTGGGCCTGCTCTCTTGGTTCCGCTTTTTTGCAACGGGCAGCGGATATTCAAGTAAGACTGACAACTAATCCATCTGTACCAAACTAGGAATTTGTTTAACGCCTCATGTGAACATTGATAGTACCCTCTTGCTATATCTGGGTACTAGTACATTCGATTAATTTGAATTCCTACTGGTACCCCTATTATTGTTAATGTGTATACCAAACGGGAAATAGAGCGTTGATATCATAGCTAATAATACTACATTATTAATATAATTCAGGCTTTATATTTACCTGATCTGTTGAAGACTACATCTTTGAACAACATGGGGAAAAGGAAAATGAATAAATCGACCATGGGAAAAGCCCCCATAGATTTGAAATCAGATAGCATGTCCCTGATGAAATACCTAACTGGGGCAGTGGGGGCGCTTGAAAAACAAATCTCTAGTGTGGAAGGTGCACTGATCAAAGATAAGGAGGCTTTGAAATCCGCGGAGTGTAGTAGAGTCCCGAGTTCCGCAGGGGACCTATCACCAAAGCTACTTAGATCTCCAAAAATACCATTGAACTTAAACAACGGTTGTGTCTTTGTAGGGGGAGACGAGATATCGTCAGACGATTCAGATGCACTGCCATGCCCACCTCCTAAGAAAGCGTGTATTAAGACCAAGAAAGCCTTGCCTGTAAATCTTTCTCCTTTAGTCCATAATGACCCTGGGAATACTCCAACCATGGTAATTGATCCAACCCGAAAAAAGATATTTCCATCCATAGGGGCCAATAAGACTAAGAATTCAAGATAAACCAGGGGAAAACCAGTAATAACGGAAAAAGTCATAATAAGGGCCAAAGAACCACTATTAGTACAAACGAACTTGAGAGCCTCTTTTCGGGGCTTAATATCAGGTTGAGGGCCCTTCTAGATCCCATAGAGAACAGGCTAACACAGATCGAATTTAACCAAACGATCCTCCTGAGCAAAGTAAGCGAATTAGCCCCTAGAACCTCTGCGATAGATGGTGTAAATGACGACTTAAAAATTAGGAATAGTATTAATCCCCATGCAAAATGTACCAAAAGGAACTAGCGAACATAACAACGTCCAAAATAACACCATACATCTAGGAAGGGAGGATACCCATCTAAGGAACAATAGGCCATGTCAGCAGGGAGAAGGGGGGGGGCCTAAGAATTACACAAACCTGTGCAGAAGCGAACAAGCACAGTGCCCATAGAGAAGGAAACATCTTAAACCTTCCGCCCCCTGCTGCCCCTTATACTATTATCCTTGCAAATGTCCCAACACTAATAGAGCCTGACAAAGAATCCTGGGCTATGCTACGGAACAAGACCATCCACCATTTAGGCAATAAGAGCGGTCTAACAAAGGAAATGTTTGGGGCTTTTAAAATGGTAAGACGGATTTCCTGGGTGGGCGTGGGCAGAAAGTCTTTTAAGGGGGACTGCGTAGTTTTAACGCTGGGTTTGCCAGCCCTGGTCCGTGAAGTTTTGACCCGCACTAGTCTCTACGAACTGAATCAGGAAGGTATAAACGTCCTTCCCCTTGGCTTTTTCTACAGGCCCTCCACAGATGGGAGAAACTCCTTCCTGGGGAATCAATACCAGGGGAATCTTAAGCATGCATACAACCAGGTATATAATGTCCCAATAACCAACAGGTTTGACTCACTACAATTTTTGGAGGACGTGGATTGACTTAATAAGCACCCAAATGGGATATGTAGTCGTAATTCAGGTGGGGACAAAGATAGCAATCAGCATAAAAACAGCGACACAAATGAGGCTCAAATACATGTTTCATGTACATGGAAATCATTGTCCCCTCAGACGATTGACGAATACAGGGTAAATAGGGAAAACGACCTTCTACAACTTACTATCCCAGATATAAATAGGAGGGAATCTAATAGTAGAGCTGAGCTCCATCCTGAAAACCCTCCATATGTAAAACAAAAGCTGATAGTGACACTCGGGCCGAAGAGAGGAGTAAACATGTTGAGGGCATATCTGAAATATCGTTTACACAAACATCAAACCAGGGAGCAATAAAAATTCTATCATGGAATGTCTGTGGTATTAAGTCAATAATTGCAAACTGCGTTTGGGGAGACTTTGTCAGGAAACATGACATTTTATGCCTACAAGAGACATGTCACTACCAGAGCAGCACTTGCATGGGTATAAAACTTTCCACGTACCAGCAATTCAGTCTATACATGGGAGAAACAAGGGAGGCATATGTATCTATGTGTCAAACATGGTAAAGGTACAGAGCATTAACAGGATAAAAATTACTCCCTATTACCAAATGGTCTCTATTGTTATGTCATCCCATATCAAATTTTTAATTGTAACTTCTATAACAATATTGACAGTGACAAATATATGACTGTGCTAACAAACTTAAGCAAGGACTTAGCTATCCATTTGAATAGTATGACAAATTATGTAATTTTGGTCTGGGGGGGATCTTACTATTAGTGTGCACCAGTTAAGAATTGCAACGATGAACTGGGATCCACCAAACATTTTGTGCACACGTCCAGGGGAGAGAAACTAATTGAAGTCATGGCAATGTTTGATCTTAATTTTGTTAATACTATTTGTTCCTCAACCAACAACTTTAATCCCACTTACATCGGAAGGGACTTTAGAACTGTGATTGATTTCATTATTATGCCAGCATGCTACGCTGGCATGGTAAAGAAATTTAGGATCCACCCGGTTGGATTAAGTGACCATCTACCCCTTAGCGTGGATTTACTGGTGGATAGACACAGTAATAGGTCCACAATAGAATGCTTGACAAGGGTTCAAGACCTAGTATTGTCTCGCCAAAATGGCTTCACAGTGAGATGGGGGGCGGAGAACCCGGCTCTCACCAATAAAAACATAATTACAAAGGCCCAAACACCCTTTTTAAAATGTCTAGATGAGGACACATCCCATAGCGAGGTCCTAAAAGCCTTCTTGCAGATCACTCAAACCATCCAGGAGATTATGACTACCCCTGGAAATAAGAGGCAAATGAAAGGTGATGGATGGTTTGACAGACAATGTACCAAGACATGCAAACTACTCAAGGTGGCCCTAAGTTCATCAACTAGGGATTGGGACGAAGTTAGAGCATGTAGAAAGGAATGCACCCTTTCTCGCGAACAAATAAAATGCAAGGTTAGAAATTGCTATTGACGGGAACACCTGGATCGAATTTTTCTCAAACGTGTATAGACAGGAGGAGAATAGTGAAACACCTACATTAGGGAGTGAAGAGGCGGAAGAACATAATGATATGTACTCGCCAATCACTATCGAGATTACTCAGGAGGAGGTGTTGCGGGCAATAAACGAAAGTAAGGGCAATAAGGCCCCTGGCCCTGACGGGATTCCAATTGATTTATTTAAATCTATTGTAGATCTTTGGGCTCCACTCTTAACACGGGTTTTAGAGGCCTGCTGCTCCGAAGGCTTTTTAAGTTCTTGGTCTGAATGAGTAATCGTCCCCATTTACAAAAAAGGGGATCGGGAAAGCCCATCCAGCTACAGACCAATCTCGTTATTGGATTCGCTAATGAAAGTGGCAGGAAGGGTGATACTAAACAAACTCCAAACCTGGGCTGACGACAATAGTATCCTGAGCCCGGTTCAATACGGGTTTACGGAGGGGATGGGCACTGTGGGGCAGATTTTAAACTTCACTCTTCTCCAAGGGAAGTATACCCAAGCAAAAAAGGGTCTGCTGTTTGTAATTTTCGCAGATCTCACGGCCACTTTTGATTGCGTGGAACACAAGAATCTATGGAGTACCCTGGAGAATATACAGGTTGATCCTGCAATAGTGCAATTCCTAAAACAATAGTATACAGGAGCTTCAGCTAAAGTGAGATTTGGCCCGAAGGGTGAGTGCACCAAACCATTCCGCGTAGAGAAGGGAGTCAGGCAAGGATGCGTCTTGGCCCCTTTCCTCTTCTCCATATATACCAACTCTTTGGAGGAGGAATTGAGGGCCAACGTCATCGACTGTCCAAGATATAACAACAAGCAGGTCGTCTCCCTTCTCTACGGGAACTAAAATAGGTATTCAGCGTGCACTTACCACATACTCAGAGTTTATGGCACACAGAGGATTAAAACTGAATGCCAAGAAAACTTTTGTTTGGTGTGAGTGTTTGATTGATTCAGATGCTCTGTCCATCACCACCCCTTTTTGTACCGCTTTTGGCCGCCATAAGTGTGGCAGGGTGTGCTCAGACGTGAGTCCCTTGCTCACTTTGCCTCTGGATTCAAGCAAGCCGGGCTGAATACGGCTGGAATGCCAGAAACCGGTCCTCGGAAGCTTGTTTCCAGTCCAGGGAAGACATGGCTTGGCAGTTCGGGCTGGACTGTTCCCATGAGGCACAGGGTCAGACTGATTTGCATATAGCCATGTCTGAACTGGGGTGGCAGAGTGGGCTAAAGAACGGTGATGGATTAAACCCAGATCTTTTGACTGGGTGTGAGTGTTTGATTGATTCAGATGCTCTGACCATCACCACCCCCTTTTGTGCGGGAAACATCAGCAAAAAACCAAGAATTTGACTGTGGACAACGAAACCATTGAATCCATCAAAACTTTCTCCTATCTAGGTGTTCTCCTAGAGGGAGCAGGCTCCAGGGTCCCCGCAAATAGAAGTAGGACTCTTCTATTTAAAAGATCCATAGCGGCCCTAATGAACTTTGCCCACAAACTGGGTAAAAGACCTCCTGATATACTACTGAAAATATATATAGCAAAGTGTAGGAGCATTGCCATGTATGGGGCGGGTATTAGGGGTTTTAACAATGTGGCGTCAATCCAAATCATTGAAAATACGTTTCTTAGATACGTTCTTGAAGTCCCACAGAGCACGTCTGTTTTTAATTGCCACGCGGAACTGGGTATTGACTATATCACTGACCTTATCAAGCTGCAGCCTATCCTTTTATGGCATAGAGTCTGGTCTTCCCAGGCACTGTGCCTAAATAGAGACATTATCAAGGATGGAATGAGTCTGGATCAGTGTAGCGTTATCATGGACAAGGGGGCTGAAGCCATATCATGCACGTAGAATCCGCTCTAGCCGGTTTTTCATGGTATAAACAGAAACTTATAGTGGACTACAGCTACCAGCATGCTAAGGGCGCCTCTAGAAATAAGCACCTCCTTCACAAGGGAAAGGTGCTTGTCAATCAAGCTGTTTTTATGGAGGATGGCGGATGGTGATCCCCGCCGGATACCAGCGTGAAGAATCAAGTTTCCCTGCTCTGGATTTAAAACTTGTTTTTCCTATACTCGGAGAAACCCTGTATTTCGAGTATTCTGCCGTGACTGAAGACTTTTGGCAGGTAAAACGGAAGGAGCGCAGGCTCGCCTCCTCTGGCTGTCTGTTTATATTTAGAGATAAGAGGAGATTTAGACACCGCAGTGCATTTAACCGCGCTAGACGCGTTTATCTAGCTCTCCTTGTGTCAGTAAAAAAGGCTTTTCACTGATGAACGCTTCTGAAAGAAAGAAGCGTCCAGTGGAAGAGCTTTTACATTTAGTTTGAGAAGGATCCTTGCTCAATTGTTACGTTTTCATCAGCGTGGTGTTTTGTTTGCCTCGAGGAAAGGGCAGGTCACAGAAAACATTCTCGCTATTGCCCTCATTTCCTCTCGAGCAGTTTTACATTTAAGAACTGGGGAAAAAACAGAGGTGTGACTTTAACAGCTCTAAAAAACGATAAGAAGGAAGCCTCTCTCTCTGGGCATATATTATTTGCATAGTTTCTTGGCAGCATTTCAAGACTATGCTTGTGGGTAAAATTGTTGGTTCAAGCAATTCATTGGATCAGAAGAATCTGCCTACGTTTTCCTGAACAGTATTTGATATATATCTATATATCCTGTGTAAGAGTTCCTGCAATTGGCTGTAGAACTCTGGTGAGTTGTAGATGAAAAAGGTGTGGGTTTTGTATAGATACTTTCGGGAAGCCCAGTGTGTAACCATCTGCCTTGTCACCTTTTTGTACAGTGTGGAAGCTGTCCTGGTACAGTGCAGAGAGGTCGCCAAGTCCTTGAAGATACCACAGCTTCTTTATTCTTTTATCCCCATTCCCCTTTTCCCACAGGGTCACGAATTCACGCAGAGAGTATACATTCCTCTTTTGGGGGTCGTGTCCAAAGGGACTAGGGGGCTTAGCATCGGACATCGTCTCCGCTTGGCATCAGGACGAGGTTAGTGGCATTAATTATTCTTGCGCTGCTGCCAATCCCGACAGATTGACAAGCCCAAGTATAAAGCCCAGCCTAGACGATGGAGATCGAAGTCGTGTTGAAATCTGTGGTGGAGAGCCTAGCAGCTCTACAGCTAGAGATCAATACATCAAGAAGTGAAAATCAAGCCCTATACAAGGAAGTGGGTAACTTGCGAAGAGAAGTAGCAGGGCTAACACGCAAGGGTCCTGGAGGGGTTTCCTTTATCAAACCAGCTACACTTCCACCTCCTGTATCTACCACACACACTCCCTTGTTAGGAGCAGAAGGGGTTGAGTTCTCTGTAAATTTTCCTACCACATCTCCCCCTTCGGATCCTGCCCATACGGTGCATGTTATACAAAGCACTGGTATTCCATTGGCACCTCCTGAGAGATTCTATGGAGACACCAGGAAGTTTGAGACCTTTCTGAACCAGTGTAAGTTACACTTTTTATGCAAACCTGGAGTGTTTCAAGAAGATTCTGCAAAAACGGCATTCATGATGTCATATATGGGTGGCAATGCAGCTAGCTGGACTATTCCTTTATTGGAACGGAATGATCCCGTGTTGAGCAGTTTCTTTGATTTCTGTCTGGAAATGCGAAAATTGGTTGATCGGAAATCGCATATGATGACCTTAGACAGGGAACTGTTAACATTACGTCAAGGTTCTCAAGACCTGTTATCATATATCACGTCCTTTAATCGACTAGTGGTCGAAACTGACTGGCCTCCCGCAAAACGTATTTCATTATTCTACCAAGGATTAAGAGGGGAGCTCAAAGACGTTCTGGCACAAGTAGTTCAACTACCTAACACCTGTGAGGAACTCATAGATCTGACCGTCCAGTTAGATCATCGACTACTAGAGAGGAGAGGGGATAGGAACAGAGGAGAAGGACGTTATTTCTATCCTTGTATCAAAAGTTCCATCGAAGACCATTCAAGGGCTCCTGAAGGGGTAGAGCCTATGCAAATAGGTGGTATACGGGGCCCCCTTTCACAGGAAGAAAAAGAGAAAAGAAGACGTTTGAAGCAATGTCTGTACTGTGGGAAGGGAGGACATTTCATAAAATAATGTAGGGCAAGGAATGCTCTACCTGTACGACCTTTTGTGCCTCGTGTTCAAGCAATATCACAATCAAGTAAGCCGGCGGAAAACTAAAGAACCCAAATCAGGAAGAGGTCTCTGCCTTGGGTTATAAACCACCAACGATCTCACCTACGCTTGCTAATACTCTTCATCCAGCGGTAGCCCATATGAATCTTAAGGTCACTCTTTGGGTCACTTCTGAGGATGCTTTGGAGATAGACGCATTGCTTGATTCCGGGGCTACCGGCAACTATATTGATCAGGAGTATGCCCTTAAAATCGGAATCGTTTGTGAAAAGAAAGAAAAACCTGAACTAGTGAAGGCAGTCGACGGAACCGTCCTGTCATCTGGTCCTGTGGCATATCATACACATTCCTTATTGATGCAGACAAGTCAGAATCATCAAGAATACATTAAATTTGATCTCATTGACGCTCCTCAATTTCGTCTCATCCTGGGCATGCCATGGTTGACTCTTCATGACCCTAAAGTTAGTTGGGCAGCTCGCACCATTACCCTGTCATCGGATTATTGCAAGGAGAACTGCCATCAGGAAATATCTAGTCCCAAAGTTACCAACAACTCTCCTTCGGTATGTTTGGCGACCGAATGTTCACGTGAACTCTTTTGTTGTGCCACTGTTCTTCCAGAGGAGTATCAGGAATATCATTCTTTGTTTGATAAACAGAAGGCGACCAACCTGCCGCCACACAGAATTTTGACTGCCATATTGAACTAGTGCCAGGAGCAGACATCCCTTGTAGTCAAGTTTATGCCCTAACTGAAAAAGAGACGCAGTATTTGAAGAACTATATTGATGAGAACCTTGCATCCGGTTTTATCAGGCATTCTACATCACCAGCCTCATCCCTCATGTTTTTTATTCCTAAGAAGGATTGTGCCGAATTGAGGTCTTGTATCGATTATAGAGCGATCAATCGAGTGACTGTAAAGAATCGCTACCCTCTCCCTCTTATACCAGTGCTTTTGGACCAGCTGAGAGGAGCCCGCTTTTTTACCAAACTCGACCTTCGCGGGGCTTATCATTTGGTTAGGGTCCAGAGAGGAGATGAGTGGAAGACAGCCTTTCGAACAAAGTTTGGGCTTTTCGAATACAGAGTGATGCCATTCGGGCTCTGTAACGCCCCTGCGGCGTTCCAGTTTTTCATGGATGAGGTGCTGAGGGGATGTCTTGAAACTTTCTGTGTCGTGTACATCGACGATATTCTGATCTATTCGTCTACCCTTCCGGAGCACGTAAAACATGTGAAGACCGTGCTCAGCAAATTGCAGCTTAATTCGCTTTATGCAAAATTAGAGAAGTGCCTGTTCCACGCCCAGGAAGTGTCCTTTCTTTTTTTTTTTTAATTTTTGAAAACCTTTATTGCACAGTATCAAAAGACAAATACGGGCCTACAACCATCCGGCCGGCCTCGACATATTTATAGGCACTGTAGCAAGCTATACTTCAACTCAGTAGCACTTCAGTACAAGAAAACAATCAACCTGAGTTACACTGGATTTCTACGTACTACCGAGAGACAGGAGAATTTAAGGTTCATTTTAAAAAAAAATTGTTATTAAAATATATAGGAAAGTATAGGAGCAAGAAGGATCAAGGTACATACAATCCACCGAAGACATGAGTGGGCAACGTCTACCAGATGAAATCCAACAAGCAGAAAAACATAATCAAAATGGCGGCATAGGGATAACACTAAAGGATAAACAATGACAAAGTATGTAACATGCCGGTCGCTACCCACCTAACACCGATCCACCCCACTGACCCAAGAAGAAAGAAGAAAAGAAAAGAAGGTAAGTACAGAGAGAAAAATAAGGCCCATAGAAACGAAAACGGACAAAATAACCCCCCCCCTCTACCCCCCACCCTACACGCATGCAGAGGCTATGGCCTACCCCCCCTAGCAGTGTGTCTGTCGCCCAAAAAAGAGTACCCGAAATACAGAAGCAAAAAGAAAAGGAAGAAGAGAAAAGGAATCATGTAAAACCGGAGGAGGGCCATACGTACATAATCAGAACAATCAACATTTGCAGTCACAGTCGCCCGTCCCCGGACCCCCAAACCGATATAGAACCAACATTCAACTCCCCCATTTGTCCATCATAGTCCCAGCAGTGCGAGCATCAGCAACCAAAAAAGGAGAAAACATCTTCAACCTTGCCCCTTACGGTCTGGTGTGTCAACAAGGTCCAGCTGTACAGCAGCCATCATGGATGGGGTAAGCAGACGGGATGACCACAGCAGAATAGGACGCTGTCTACCAAAGTCTGTCCAACTCAAAGCCATGCGTGCTACGACAGTACAAAAGGAAACAACACTTAAAAACAATCCACCAAGATCGGACGGCCAAAGCAGCAGCATCTGTTCCAGGATAGAATAGTAAGTCCCGCCAGTAGACCACAAAGGAGCTGCCGGACATGGTGTCCGGAGACGATTCCCCAGCCACCGCATAGGTCCACGAACACCAGACCTCTTCCCAACCAATACAGTCAGTACCGCGGCGGAATCAGGATCCTGTACCTTCAATGCCTCCGTGTACATCTGGGTAGGCAATCCACAGCAGTCGGTTACCGGGTGTGGCACAGTGCCCCGCACTCGAAAGCAAACTTGACCGGTTGAGGGCACAGCAGAGGAAATGGCGTCCAGTCGGCCCCCCATATCTTGGGCATCATCGCGTAGGGCAGCTCTCAATGCACCTAGAGCGCCCAGAACATCGCCAATCCGCAACGGTTCCTCAGGAAAAAGGGATGCAGCAGCTCCCTGCACATCGGGCACACAGACATAGAGCAGTTCTCGAGACTGGCTGCCGACATCCCCTGTGAACAGCCGATCATCGCGTCGCCGCTCCGCATAGTACAGCCAGGCCGGGGCACAGGGGCAGCACACTCCATTTCGACACCCCACACGATTCCAGTGTAGTGTCGGTGATCGCCCGTACTCTCAGCAGCAGCCCGGGGTCGTCGGTTTCAAGGGCCGAGTGTTCGATACAAAATGGCACCTACCACAGCGCAGGGAGAGGGGAAGCTGGTAAAGCCGTCTATGAGCCGGGGAGAGGATACAATGTATCGCTCACAGCCGCGTTGTCCTCCAAGCGTGAAGAAGTGCAGAGCAGACGGAATCGCTGCAGCGGGAAGCACAGTGAAGCAGCTACCCTCCGCCGGCCGGCTCCGACCTATTTGCAATGGCCGCCGGTGGTGTAGTCAGGGCCGGCCGTCTCTGAGGAAGAAAGACCCGGTCACCGCCATTGAGCACGAAGGAGGAAGCAAGGACACCGCTTCACTTCCACCGCCGGGAGCGTGCCGGGGAGCACAGCGTCGGAATCAGAGTCACCTCCCGAATCCGATAAATCGGCATAGAAACAGGATAGCTTGCAGGATAGGTGACAATACGGGAGGAAAGCGAGAGGGTCGGCGGAGCCGAGGGTTTAGGCGGCCATCATGGTTGCAGGCTAGGCTCCTCCTCCGAAGTGTCCTTTCTTGGATATGTCATCAACTCTCAAGGGTTTCAAATGGACACCAGTAAAGTCGACGCTATTACAAGTTGGAACACTCCTCAGAATGTTAAATCTGTACAAAGCTTCCTTGGGTTCGCAAATTATTACAGGCGATTCATTAAAGACTTCTCAAAAATTATCCATCCGATATCCAGTCTGTTACGAAAGAACACCCCGTTTGTATGGAGTGAAGAAGCAGCTATATCATTCCGGTTTCTGATAGAGCAGTTCACTCAGGCTCCTATACTTCGCCATCCTGGTCCACAGATACCCTTTGTGCTTGAAACGGATGCGTCTCAATATGGTGTTGGAGGGGTACTATCCCAACGTCATCCTGTGAGCGGTCAACTTCATCCTGTTGCCTATTATTCGAAAAAGCTCACTCCTTGTGAGATCAATTATACCATCTCTGATAAGGAACTTTTGGCAATAAAAAGAGCCTGTGAGGAATGGCGCCACTATCTCTTGGGAGCGGTTCATACTGTGGAGATTTATACTGATCACAGGAACTTGTTGTTTCCGAAGACTGCAAAGGCACTTACTCCTCGACAGCTCAGATGGACACTGTTTTTCTCCGATTTTGATTTATAATCAAATATAAGCCACGGCCACAAAACGGGAAAGCGGATGCCCTTTCTCGCATTGGTGAAGTAGAAGAACAGGGAGATCCTAGTGACATCAAGCCCCCTTTGATTTTAACTGAAGTGGGCGAGTCGAAACTATCAGTCGCCTTGTTATCACAGGATTTTCTTGAAGACGTGTGAGTTGCTCTAGCTGATACAAACCTACAGGAATGGATACAGGAAGATCCTGAACGTCGAACAGAAAAAGACGATCTTGCATATCAAGGCACAGCGATATATGTTCCAACAGAAACATTACAGCAACAGGTATTGACCTGGACTCAAGATTCCACTCTGGGTGGACACCTGGGTATATATAAAACAATCGCCAATGTAGAACGCTCTTTTTGGTGGCCACGAATCCGAGATGACGTCCGACACTATATCAAGAATTGCGCCATCTGTGCACAAGGGAAATCCATCCATACAAAACCCATTGGACTTCTCAGACTTTTGCCTATTCCTCCATTACCCTGGCATACGCTCTCGATGGATTTTATAGTTGAGATGCCACCCTGTGAAGAAAAGACTGTGATCTTGGTCGTGGTAGACCATCTGACAAAAATGGGACATTTTATACCTTTGGCTGGCTTGCCTACACCTGCGGAACTAGCAATAGTATTCCTACAGCATATAGTAAGGGCTCATGGCATCCCTTGTGTACTCATTACTGATAGGGGGACCCAGTTTACCTCTCGTTTCTGGAAGGCTCTCTGTAAGACACTAGATATTGATGCAAGACTCTCCTCCAGTTACCACCCTCAAACCGATGGCAAAACAGAACGCCTGAACCAGACATTGGAGCTGTATCTTCGGTGTTTCACTCTACAGAATAACTTGGATTGGACCACGTTGTTATGGATGGCAGAATTTACCTATAACAACGCTGTACACTCTACCCTGGGTTGCTCACCTTTCTTCTGTCTCCATGGCTTTCACCCTAAATTACTCCCGTTTGAGTGGCCTGTCCGCTCTCTTGTTCCTAGCATACATGAACATCACGCACATCTCCGAGCAGTGTTAATTGCCGCAAAACGCAGACTAGCTAATGCTCAGTCCTCACAGAAACGCTTTGCTGACAGGAATTAGAACCCCAGAACCTGACTATAGGGTGGGGGATAAGGTATGGCTCTCTACAAAAAACCCGGTGGCGATGAAACTCTCCCTTCCTGACTCTTGGCAGATCCATCCTGTGTTTCATGTTTCCCTCCTCCAGCCTTGTCCTCCCAGTATGAGGATTCCTGATAGGCCCATTCCCCTTGAGGTAGATGGTCAGGAGGAATACGAGGTGCAGGCCATACTAGACTCCCGTATGGTGAGAGGTAGGGTCCAGTATTTAGTGGAATGGAAGGGATTTGGGCCCGAGGAGAGAACATGGGAACCTGTGGGCAATCTGAATTGTCCGGTGTTGGTGGACCAATTCCATACCTTGCATCCCGGGAAGCCGGGTCGACCGCCGGGTCGGCAGTTCTTGAGAGGGGGTTCTGTAGCGATATCATGGACAAGGGGGCTGAAGCCATATCATGCACGTAGAATCTGCTCTAGCCGGTTTTTCATGGTATAAACAGAAACTTATAGTGGACTACAGCTACCAGCATGCTAAGGGCGGCTCTAGACATAAGCACCTCCTTCACAAGGGAAAGGTGCTTGTCAATCAACCTGTTTTTGTGGAGGATGGCGGATGGTGATCCCCGCCGGATACCAGCGTGAAGAATCAAGTTTCCCTGCTCTGGATTTAAAACTTGTTGTTCCTTTACTCGGAGAAACCCTGTATTTCGAGTATTCTGCCGTGACTGAAGACTTTTGGCAGGTAAAACGGAAGGAGCGCGGGCTCGCCTCCTCCGTGTGAAAACTCCTCTGGCTGTCTGTTTATATTTAGAGATAAGAGGAGATTTAGACACCGCAGTGCATTTAACCGCGCTAGACGCGTTTATCTAGCTCTCCGTGTGTCAGTAAAAAAGGCTTTTCACTGATGAACGCTTCTGAAAGAAAGAAGCGTCCAGTGGAAGAGCTTTTACATTTAGTTTGAGAAGGATCCTTGCTCAATTGTTACGTTTTCATCAGCGTGGTGTTTTGTTTGCCTCGTGGAAAGGGCAGGTCACAGAAAACATTCTCGCTATTGCCCTCATTTCCTCTCGAGCAGTTTTACATTTAAGAACTGGGTCAAAAACAGAGGTGTGACTTTAACAGCTCTAAAAAACGATAAGAAGGAAGCCTCTCTCTGGGGATATATTATTTGCATAGTTTCTTGGCAGCATTTCAAGACTACGCTTGTGGGTAAAATTGTTGGTTCAAGCAATTCATTGGATCAGAACAATCTGCCTACGATTTCCTGAACAGTATTTGATATATATCTATATATCCTGTGTAAGAGTTCCTGCAATTGGCTGTGGAACTCTGGTGAGTTGTAGATGAAAAAGGTGTGGGTTTTGTATAGATACTTTCGGGAAGCCCAGTGTGTAACCATCTGCCTTGTCACCTTTTTGTACAGTGTGGAAGCCGTCCTGGTACAGTGCAGAGAGGTCGCCAAGTCCTTGAAGATACCACAGCTTCTTTATTCTTTTATCCCCATTCCCCTTTTCCCACAGGGTCACGAATTCACGCAGAGAGTATACATTCCTCTGTTGGGGGTCGTGTCCAAAGGGACTAGGGGGCTTAGCATCGGACATCGTCTCCGCTTGGCATCAGGACGAGGTTAGTGGCATTAATTATTCTTGCGCTGCTGCCAATCCCGACAATCAGTCAAGAAACATTCCCTGGTTAAACTATGTAAGAAAGTTTTTTAATGACCTTAATAGACCAGAGTACTATGAAGACCCTGAGCTGGTTTGCGGTATATCAAGAAAGGCACTGAAATTAATATGCATGAGTCACCTCGAGCAGATAAGACTAACAGGGAAGATGGGTAAAATATCGGTCATACAACACCAGATGACCTTGACCTGTTATAGGATTCAACCTTACTTATGTTACTGCTTGAAAGGTTTTGACAGATACATCCTAATAAGGTTCAGATTTGAATCTTTCCACCGGTTGGTGACATTTCCAAATAAAAACAACTGGTCGAGGGAATTGGCACTTTGCCCCTGTGATAATGTCTCCCAGCAAACAACAATACACACTGTACTATTTTGTAAATATTATATCCAAGAACGTGCAAAATGGTTAAAGCATTACTTGAGACAAGGTTGTTGGCGGCAATATCGCCCAGGATATCTGTTTTTACAACAATTGAATGACGAGTACTGCACCTCGCTTATGACCGTTTTTTTAAAGAGCATATTAAAGAAAAGAATTGCAATAACCTGATGTATATAGCGCTAAATGGTATACTCTGTTTTAGACAAAAATGAAATTGATGACGTGTATTTTTATTATACAAGTGACTGATGAACTGTAAAGGAAATATGTATGTATTAGATTGCTTCTTTTTTAAATTGTGGCTTTTATGATTTTATACTTTTACAAAATCGAATAAAGCATATTTTGACTTGACTACTTTAGCCTGGGGAGAGCGATAAAGCGCCTTTACCCATATCAAATATCTATCTGGGATTCCCATTGCCGTTAAAGTAGGCCATAAGTAAGCCCAAGTCACCCGGTAAAACGCTTTTTCTGTATCAAGTAATATCATCCCTTGTTTACTCTTGATTTGCTCGGCCAAATCAAATGCCATAATGGCAGTATTAATATGAGTAGTTGTATCTCTTCCCTTAATAAAACCGTTTTGTTTCCCTGATACCTGTTTTACCATAGCTGGAGACAGGCGATTGGCCAGGATCTTATCCCCTTAAGTGCTGCTGACGGCCAATGGTCGTCAGCAGCGCTACCTCCCCAGTGCTGAGCACGACCATTGAACGTCCATTCAGCACTAGTTCTAATGGACAGCGCAGCACTGGGGAGAAATGTTTACACGCAGCTAAGGTGTTAACAAACCATTTAGAATCTGCATTAATGAGTGAGATCGGGCGGTATGACCCACAAGCTGCCGTCGGTTTATTCTTTTTAATAAAAAGTACCATATTTGTGTTATCCCATGAGGGAGGAACTGCCCCCGTATCTTCTATTTCTTTAATCACTTCTATAAACAACGGGGTTAAGACATTTTTAAATGTTTTATAAAATTTGATCGGCATGTGATCTTTGCCTGTGGCCTTGCCCATGGCAAGGGAAGTCAGCGCGGACCACGCATCCTCTACTAAAATCTCCTGCTTCAACGCCGCTGCCTCTTGAGCTGTTCAGATTGATATTCACACCTTATCTACACATTGAGCCGGTTCTCTTAGTTCAACCGTATTTGAAGGGGCATATAGATCTTCATAAAAAAGAGCAAATTGTTCCAGAATTGCTCTAGCTTCTGTATGAACAACATTATCTGCTCCTTTAATCTCAGCTATCTTGTTTTTAGATTTTTTGGGCCAGATGTAGGTGTCCAAATACCGGTCGGAAACGGCCGCAAATACCGATTTTCGTCCGTTTCCGACCGGTATTTGGACATTGGTATGTAGGGGTTTGAAAAACCTACAGATTCGGTAATTTTACCGAATCGGTAATTTTACCGATCGGTAAAAATACCGAATCTGTAATTTGCTATGTAGGTAGCACTGTTAACAGTGCTACAGGCCATTCAGGATTCGGTATTTACCATGTAATACTATTACATGGTAAATAACGAATTCCTGTGTACATGCACATCTGTGCATGTACACCTGTGCCATGTGCCACACAGACATGCCCTAAGGGCTTGTCTGTGTGACACATGGCACACAAGCCTGAAACAGGGCTGCAACAGGGTGTCAAAGTGACACCCTGTCCCCCTTGTAAAATCGGTAAATTTACCGATTCGGTAATTACCGATTCGGTATTTGCTATGGAATCCTATGGGCTTTAAGGCCCATAGGATTCCATAGCAAATACCGAATTGGTAATTACCGATTCGGTAATTACCGAATCTTACCGATTCGGTATTTTTACCGAATTTTTTACCTACATAGCAATTACCGAATAGTAAATACCGAATCGGTAAAATTCGGTATTTATCATTCGGTAATTTGCTATTACCTACATCTGGGCCTTTATCTGTTATTTTATCAGCTAAAATTCTCCCAATTTGTTCGCTCATATTGTTCCGAACGATGTTTATTAAAGACTACTGCTACTCTTTCCTTAATAACCTCTAGTACCTTCTCCTTTGCCTCCACCAGTTTAAAATAAATTAGTAGTTGATCATGAGCTTGTCTTCTGACTGATTGTGCATGGGAGAGTTCCAGCTTTGTTAAAGTCTTAAGAGTCTCTTTAGCAGTAGCCTCTTTATTTTTGTTTTTAGAAACTATAAATTGCTGAGTACTACCTCTAATAAATGCTTTCATAGAATCTCAGATCATATCGGAAGAGGCAGTGCCAATATTGAAACGCAAAAATTCAGCCAAGAGTTTCCCCATATTTAGTGTATACTCCTCATCAGATAGCAAATAGCGTGGAAAGGATAAGGGGCGTCCTATTTTAGCAGCCCCTATTAATTGAATCTTTAATATAATTGGATTGTGGTCTGAAGTGATTTTTGGCCAAATCTTAATCTTTACAGTATTCAGGATTACGTTGCTAACCCAGGTCATATCCAGTCTCGAATATTGCCTGTGCTGGCAAGAATAGAATGTGAACCCCGGGGAATCTGGGTATAAAATTCTCCCAGCATCGTGGAAATCAGGTACCCATGCTAATTCTAATATTGAGTTCCTCACTTTTCCCCTTCTTACAGCAGATTGGCGGAAGGTTGTGTCCACAATCTGATTTATAACACTGTTAAAATCTCCCATAACTATTAGGATTCCCTGTAATTCAAGTAGATTAAACATTAGTGTGTTGAACACCAAAGGGTCGTCTATATTAGGCCGATAAATCCCTTCTAGCACATATTTAATATCATAGATAACTAACTGGGCAATAGCCCACCTTCCTTTCCCATCTGCCAAAGTCAGTTCAATTTGATATCTCAGAAATTTACTAGCCAATATTGCCACCCCCCTTATTGAGATCTCTTGAGTAGAACAGATCACAGTATTATACCGTAGTTGGTTGAATAATTCCCTATCTTTAAACGCTATATGTGTTTCCGTAACCAAAGGAAAATGAGGACAGTAAATTTTTAACTCTTCCCTAACCAGTTCTTTTACAAGAAGCATTCAGCCCAGCTACATCCCAACATAAGTTAATCCATGCGATTTTATAATAAGCAATAGTTCAATTAGTACAAATTTCCCGCCTATCCCTACACAAATCATTCTCCCTCTTAAAAAAAATTCTGTTTGAATCCTCTGTTTTAGCCCTACCCTACCCTCCCTATCCCACCCCACCATCCCTCCCTTCTCTCCCACCCCACCATCCCTCCCTTCTCTCCTACCCGGTGGCTTAAGAAAGGAATCACCCCCTCAATACTGTCTTAAAGATAGCTTTTTTAGGAAGTTCAGATGCAGAGTGCCCCTCCAACCGTGCACAACAAAGAAAACCCTTTTTCTAAGGCATGCTGACAGCTATATACAAGAAAGATTGCCAAGTCAAAATATTTGTCTTAGACAGAGAAAAGAAAGATATGGAGGAAAACGCAAAAAGGGAAATCTCTACAGAGAAGGAAAAAAAGAGAAAGGAAAAAAGAAAAAAAAGAAAAAGTGTCCGGTCTATTTTCCCGAATCCTGTCGCCATGACTTTAGCACTTCTTGAGCCTCTTGTTCTGAAAACACCATCTTGGTGTATCCATCTTTCATTATTTTTAGGCGCCCAGTCTCCTGAAGATAGACTTGTGCTCCAGCCGCCTTCAGAGGGTCAATCATTTGTCGAAGTCTTCAACGACGATCCATAGTCTACTTCCAAAAATCAGATCTAACGAATATTGAAAGAGATTCTATTTGAACTGGAGTAGTGGGCTTAGCTTTAATGGAAACTGCTTAACATAGTAGAAAATTGCCTAGGTAAATTACGATGGATCTGGGAAAGCCCCCCCACTACTTCCCACACACTGATCTCTACGACAGACACCTGTTTGCACTGGCCAGGAGAAGATGGCAGCCGGTGGAACCAGGACCGTGACCTGGGGAGCGGCAGTGTCAGCGGGCCAGAGGGCTTATAACTCCCTGAGGACTGCTTTCCTGCTCCTTTGAGAGGCCTGTGTGGTCGGCACTGACAAGGTCAGTGCTGAAGGGGAGTTTGTGGGACTGGATGGCTGGACTGATTGGGCCGCCACCTACTGATTGATCTTCACCCATGTGCCTGCAGACACGCTGTGATCAGCGGCATACCTTTCCATCTGCTGTTTCGACCCCCACTGGGTATAAGTCACCTGCATGGCTGGGCTACTGGACTAACTCATTTGCGCCCCCTCCCTGCCCAATAGGGAGACCACTGCTGTGCTTCTCTGCACCTCCACTTGGCAACTGGTTCTGATAGCAGTGGTTGTAGATCAACACGGGAGTACCCCATCTGCCGTTGGTGGTTCCGCTCTGGGAGATGGGTGGTGCTCCGTCCCCGTTTGTGAACAAGGAGCGGTTTGCGCAGCAGCACCCTACTGAGGCTGTCTGAAACTGCAACCTTATACTTCCACTGGCTATGGCCCGAGGCAACCCAACACAGCACAGGTTAACATTCAACAAGACCAAGCCCACCATGGGTGACCCCGGTCTGGCTATGGCGGAGGGGGTGCGCTGAACGCTACCGTTGCTGTACCGCCCGGTTCTGACACCCTCATATTGGAGCTAAGAGCAGGCTTTAAGATCTTGGACAGCAGCTTTGATACCCTAGACAAGTGTCTAAACTCGATGGGCTTGCGCCTGGACCACCATGAAAGGAGACTAGACACTGTGGAGGTCAGGGTTTCGGATCTGGGGAACGGGGCAGCCCAATCGGCCAAGAAAATAGACCATATGAAAAGACTCCTAAAGGCAGTAGGAATGAAAAATGAGGATTTAGAGGTAAGAAGTAGATGCAACAACATACACATCCTGGAAATACCATAATTCATAAACACCGACCACCTAGATAAATTTATGGAACAGCTCCTAGTCAACCTGTTTGGCAAAGAATCTTTCTCATCCACCTTCGTAGTAGAGAGGGATCACGGCTCTCTTAGACCTCGCCCAAACCCTGGATGCCCTCCGAAACCACTCATTGCATGCCTGCTAAATTCCCGCGACCAGGACACGGTCTTGGGCCTGGCTATAGAAAAGGAACTGCTCATGTGGCGAGGTTCATCCGTCTCTTTATATCCAGGCTTTACTGCAATTGTCCAGGACGCCCGCCACAAATACACCGGTGTCAAAGGCCACACTCCGCAACCTGAGCCTCCGCTATGGGATGGTATATCCTGCACGTCTTTGGGTTGAGGTAAACGGCAGACCATGGCTATATGATTATCAGACGGCAGTACATGACTTCTGCCGCAATTACTCTGAGAACCAAATGACACACCAGAATACCACACCTGAGGGATTGCCGTCAGACACAAATTCAGGCGCCAGTGCTTTTTCCACAGGCTGACTTTTTTTACCCAAGTTCAGCTGTAGCTATGTAACATATGTGCTGAAGATTGACTCATTGTGTTGCATGTCATCCTAACACCTGTATTAACACGTAGCATATTAGTATATGGCAAATTTGATTGTTTATTGCTGTTTTCATCCATAAAGGATGTGGGGACCCGACATAGCTTTGCCAACCTTTGAGTGCGATCTACACATAACTGTTTAGATATCATTTTATGCTGCAAAAATTGATCAATGTGGTAATTTTGGTGGGGTTGGGTTTTCCCCGTAGAAATGGGAATGGGAATGGGAGGGGGTAGGGGAAGGGACCATGTGTTGCATGACGGGTAGTTTTGCAAATGTTAGTTTTAGAGGACCCTGTTGGTATCTCACTGATTTTCTCAGCAACATTCACTTCCCTTGTCTTAGATAAGCAATGACTGCACACAATAGGATTCACACCTAATGCCCATAACCCATAACGCTAGTGACCAGGAACAAACAGGGCTGAACAATTCACCTAAGGGCAAGCAGGTATTACAGTACCTGCAGATACACCAGGTTGACATCACCATTTTCCAAGAAACTCACTTGCCCCCCATACCACAGCCCACATTTGCCTCCACATGGGGAGCTCACTGTTTCTTTGTTGGCTACAGCACATATGCCAGGGGGGTTTCAATACTTATACATAAGCAAGTGCCATTCCCCTGAACGCTGTGCGGGCTGATACAGAGGGTCGTTATCTGTTAGTCAGGCCAACTACTGGGCCACACTGTACTATCTGTCAACATATATACATCAAATACAGACAGCTCTGAACTTTATCAAAATCTGTAGGCACAGATAGATATGGTGGATGTAGAGCTCATCTGTATGGGAGAAGATTTTAACCTGTTACTCGACCCCAAATGTCACAACACTGCGGACATCCCCAGTACCAAACCACGATCCAGGCATGCGTTGCAGGAACTTTGTGACGCACACATTTTGATCAATGTCTGGTGTCAGCAACACCCCTCGCAGTCTGCCTACACATATTACTCAGCCCACCTAAGCCCAACACAACACTTAGACATGCCTAGACTACTGGCTCCTTACGCACACCATGACTCCATAGATTCACTCCATACAACACCTTCCGTGTATCCTATCAGATCTCTCACCTGTACTCCTGCAATTTCACAATGACCTATTTAGGTCAGGGCTCCGCACTGCCAGAGTGGAATATTTTTAAATAAACAAAGGGACGGTAGAGTCCTGGGCCACACTATGGGAAGCCCTCAAGGCCTATATGAGGGGGTCTGCATTTCTAAGCATGCAGGGATTTTGAAAGATTTTCGAAATACCCTGTTCGGAATACAGAAATAACGATCTTAGATTGATCAAAACCTGACACTACATGATTCACTGCTGCACTTACATCGTTGCAAGTCCCTACTAGCCGATGTCTGCCAAACACATTATCTGGGAAAATACGCAACAACCAGGAGGTGTGGGGACAGAGAAAGACTTAGTCGTATGCTTGCTTGAAGGCTGCAACCCCCGCAGGGGCCAATCTTACATACCCACCCTACGATGTTCAGACAGCATCCATAACGAAATACTTACAACTCATCAGCCTAATACATCTACCGGGTCACAGATGACACCACTGACAGAACATGTTACCTAGAAGAGATAGCTATGGTATGGCTTAGCTCTGCACACCAACAGTTTCACGAGGAACCTTTTACAGTGGAGGAAATAATCCAGGCAATAGAAGTGATGGACGGCTCAAGGCACCGGGCCTTGATGGGTTCTTTTATAAAACATGCAAACATGTATTGTCCCCACATCTCCTGGAACTCTATCAGGAAGCACTGGGGGGAGGTGTCCTTGCGCCCACTCTCCGTGAAGAGGTGATAATACTGCACCCTAAACCTGGGACAGACCCACGCTATTGCGACTCATACAGACTGGTCTCATTGTTAATTTTTGACAACAAAATCTTGGCAAAAATAATAACAACCGCCTCTCCCTCATACAGGACCAAATAATATCCCCGGCCAGTTGGGGTTAGTCCCACGCAGATTCACGGCCCTGAATCTGCACACACTCTTAGCAGTAATACACAGAATCTCCCCCACTGTGCCTGCCGTAGCAGTGCTATTAAACGCCGGAACGGCCTTCGATTGGCTAGAATTGCCATACTTGCAAGCTACATTGCGCAAAATGGGTCTCCCACTGGGATTCACAGCTCTCATCACACTACTGTATACACAGCTCACAGCATACACTCGTTTAAATGGGAACTGATTGCTTCCTTCCCACTAATACAGAGAGCACGACAAGGCTGCCCTCATTCGCCCCTATTATTTATCATAGTACTGGATCCCCTGATACATCACCTATGAGCGTGGCACCTTCACAGAGGGCTACAGTTTTAACTGTATGACATAATCTTTTACATGCAATACCAGAGCGAAAACCTGGCACCCCCATTTTGCTATGGGGCCCTGTTGGTGTTAAATATCAACTGAGTCTGAGTTATTCCCGCTAACAACAGCACCATGCAGAATTGATAGTGAATTTTCTCTGGTGTTTTGAGCTACTTCCATTCAGTAGCTTGGAAAACATGTATAAAGAGAAAAGGAGCAGATAATACACCTCAACTACGGTCCAGCACTGAACAAATTGACCACTTGAGAATGATGGCTGAAGCTCCCCTTGTCCATGGCAGGTCATATAGCCATTGTTAAAATTGTGGTCTTTCCCCAATTTATGTATCAGTTTCATAATAGCCCTATCCTGCTAACACGTTCTTTGCACACTCCACACCACCCTCACACTTCTTATCAGGGGGGCAAGAGCCCAAGAATTAGTTGGGATAGAATGGTACTGCCGTATGAGAGTGGGAGCTTCGGGCTCCCTAATTTCCATCTCTACTACTTGGTGACCCAATGCAGCTTCGTCGCCACTGGTACCACCTAGATGCTCGGATATCTCACACCAAAGGCTGCATTACTACCGGTGGGTCTACCAAGCTACCTGCATGATATCCAGACTGTGTCCACAACCAACTGGGACTGGAAGTCCCAGCCCTCTGGCTGCAAACCCTTGGTTGCCCATTACACCTGAGGCCTTGGTCTGATGGACACTTGCTAGGTAATCATAAATGAGAATCTTTTCCCCAATGGACATGTGTTCACATGTGTGACATGTGTTCTTACGAAATGAGGATAGCTGCTTCCAAACCGCTCATCAAATAGACCAGTTTGTACTGCGCCGATTGCAGGGGGCATTCAGGGCCAAGATCCCCAGCTATCTCATAGAACCGGATGATTTCTCACCCTTGACACTACTCATCATAGACAAATTTTCAAATTTTTGGTAGCACAATTAATTGCTAGGTGCACAAAGAGAAACAGGGAGACAACAAATGGAATGTGACAACGTATATTGGTTGTTTAAATAACGACATATATTTGTTATATATGACCTAATATATTTAAACATGTAGGAAAATAGCATTGCGTTATATTAAATGGCATGTAACCTGTGGGTGCACACGTGCTCGTGAAATGGTGAACGACGGAAGTGACATGGAGGAAGTATGAACAGCGACACAAAGGAGCGCAACAAAAGACAGTTGGTGACAGAATTTACATTGTAGAAATACCCAAACAATACACAGGGGAATTTAAGATGCGTATCCTCAAAGGAATAGTCCTGTAATTTTCGCTGTAAGAGTCAAAGGCGTTTCGGCCTGTAGGAATGTTTAGGCCATCATCAGGACCAGGTTACAATTATTTTTATTACAGTTACGTAGAGCGAGACTGGAGGTCTCATCCGTAGACGTTCAAGGGCACATGATTGGTCAGGCTGAGTCAAGACGCATCCATACATCTGGTTGAATCAGAAAAGGCTACGGTGGAGGTCTCTGGAAGGGAGTCCAGAGAAGGACCTGAGGGTACTGCAAGGTTAAGCAGTAAAAAAGGAGCTGCGAAGTGCAGCTTTTGTAATTAGGCACGAAGAGTCGGAGTTGTAGGGGTATTAATCCGCTATGAGTCGAGCCGACATTAGTCTAGCCAAAGAGAGCGGGGGCTCGGGGAAGCAAGCATACACTGCTGCGATGGCGCTCTCAGTTTTGTACCGCTTAAATACACACCACCAAGTCAGCGTGGGACTGTAAGCTGATAGAGAAGGAGTGGGGGAAGGGTTAGAGACAAAATAGGCGGTACAAACACTGAGATCGCCACCGCGGCAGTGTATGCTCACTTCCCTGAGCACCCGCTCTCTCCCGTAATTGCCTCAATTACTTGGCTCCTGGAGACTGCAAAACTTTTTAACTTCTGAATAAGTTCCAATTACGAATTTTGATTTATTTCACTCAATTCAGTTTGAAAGCTTTATTCGATCATTCGATAAACAATCCTAAAAGCACACAAGTTATTACATACATCAACAGTAAAATGGTTAAAAACAATTCATATAAAATACAAGATTTAGTACAATTGCACAAGGTGGAGGGGTAAGATCGGCATGACAGTAATCAATACAGGAGAGGATACACTCGCAGTTAAGACATGAATTCAATGCTTTTCCTAGCGGACACTGATTCTAGAATAAATGTTGCAGTATAAAAGCAGACATCCGGATCATCAAGAGCGAATAAAAATCTCATAGCAGTTGTAGCAGTAGACACAGAGTATTTAAAAAAAAGGGGTTTAAGATAAGCAATACGGAGATGTAAATACAAGGGGCAGATTAACAGAAAGTGTAGCGTGCTCTGTTTAGTGGTGCCGTCACATGGGCAGGGTGTTGTCGTATGTTTTTTCATCAGGGGGAAAGCCCCCAGGTTATGAACAATGCGCAATCTCAACCGAGTAAGAACATACTGGTGAGATTGCTTAGTGACTACTTTAACCCCTGCAATGCGGATGACAAAGCCAGCTCGTCATTGGCGTTACCTGCCCTACGCGCATGACGAGCTGGCTTTGTCACAAACCGTGTGATTTTCAAATTTTAGCGCACAGCGGGAAAACCCGCTAGCGTGGTAGAGGTTAAGATATTTGGAAAAGCCATAACCTGCCATGTTATTAGAATTGTAAAATACATGGGTGGTAAACTGGCAACTGGCTTCTCTACGTAGTTTAGTTTTTTCCCCCAAAAAGACAAGTTTGAGCTACTGTTTAGAGATGTTAGTGGCACTAGCTGGGTCCACAAAGACATCCAAACCATACAGGTCTCTATATGAAGTCAAGACAAATTTGAGCCATGGGATCTTTCTATATTTATCCAGGCCGAGGCAATCTTTTATTATTCTCCTTGTAAAACCAGTTTCATCCTTGGCCCAAATTGACTTCCACACCATGAGGGGTCTCAATCCTGTTAAGTCAGTCAAATATTTCAACCCCACCTCATTGTGGACCAGCTCGTTTGAGGCCGACGTTGGAAGACAAAGAAGTCTCTTTAGGAAGACCTTTTCGACAACTTGCAAATCCCCTTGTTGGCAATATCCCCGGACGCCCGAACCATAGAGTGCCACTGAAGCACATCTATGTCGGTATACATTTAGCATATCTGGTGGACGCCGACTACCTAGTTTAAATGCAAATCTGAAAACCCCTGAGGCCGCCTTGCCCATCTTAGCCTTAATATTGGGAATCTCAGGTACCCAAGTGCCACTGCTAGTGAGTGTGATTCCAAGATAGCAGAATTTATCCACGACTTCAATTGTGTGATCCCTAAAGTTGAATGGTCTCAGCTTTTTCGCCTTTCTCCCGCAGGCCATAATAAAAGTTTTGGAGTTATTAATTTTAAGTTTCCTCCCTTTTATAAAATCGGAGAAACAGTTCATTAGTCTCTGCAGACCTACAGGTGTTCTAGAGAGTAGGACAGTGTTGTCTGCATATAGCAGTACTGGGATCGCTAGGCCCTCAACTTGGGGTGCATCAGCTTGGACCTTCTTCAGCTCCAAATCCATAGCATTTATAAAAAGGGAAAAAAGTAACGGGGCTAAAACACAACCCTGCCTGATTCCAGATTTAACCTTAATCTTCCTAGTACATTCTCCCGCTTGGCCAAAACGAATGTGAGCTGACAACTTATTATATAATCTGGCCAGGAAATGAATAATTGCAACAGGGGCTCCCATTTCGAGCAATGTGGTCCACAGTAATGCATGATCCACCAGGTCGAAGGCACTGGAGAGATCTGCAAAGCAGAGGAATAGAGAGCCCTGCTTGGCTTTAGTGTATTTGCCAATAATTAATTCTAGATTAATACACTGTTCAATAGTGCCAAGGCCCTTGCGGAATCCAAATTGGGAATCCGCAAGGATACCATTTGCCTCAGCCCATTCCTTCAGACGTAATAAAAAAACCCTGCTCATTATTTTTAACGAAGAATCGAGAAGGGAGATGGGGCGGTAGTTCTTAGCCTCTCCTCTATCTCCCTTCTTGTAGATCGGTAAAATTATGGATTCACCCCAGGTAGATGGAGTACTCTCCTTTACGGATGCGTTAAAAATCTGGGTCAGAAGGGGGCTCCATAATGAAAGATCCGTTTTGTATAGGTCAACCAGGACCCCATCAGGGCCTGGGGCTTTTCCTCCCTTACTTTGCTGTATAGCCATATCAACTTCAGGTAATGTAATCTCGAGGGGTAGTTTGGGCCCAGACAATTCAGTACTGGAACTTATAGAATCTTCCCTAGCCGGGTCGAAGATTCCGGTGAAGTATTGGACCCAACTCTCCTCGCTAACCTGAGCAGTTAAAACCAGGAATTCCTCCTTTTGGAGGAAAGGACTATTAACAGTGCTCCAAAAGAGCTTACTATCTCGCAGCTCCGCCGCTTTGGTCAGGTTGTCCCACGCTTCTTCCCTTAGTTCCTGTTTTCTACGATTTAGATGGTGTTTGTATGTTGCCCTAAGATGTTTAACGGCTTCCCTGTCCCTAGGGTGGTTAGAGAGGGCTTTCTTTAACTCTAATAGGGATTTCGTACAAGCACTCGCGTAGCTAGGGGGGGGGGCGATGGGGGCGGTCCGCCCCAGGCGGCACAATTTTCAGGGCGGCAGCCGCGCGGCACTGGCCCCTTGCCAGAATTTATTTGGGGATACTCAGTGTCCCCAAATAAATTATAAAGGCCGTCGCAAGGGGCCAGTGCCGAGCGGCCTCCGCCCGCCGGCTGAAGTTCCAGCGTGTGCACCTCCTGACATGAAGCCCGCGACTTCCGGTGCTGCCAGGCCGAGGTCGGAGGACTGCGAGCGTGGCTCGGGGGTGACGGGGGCCGCCCAGCGGCGGTCGAGGAGTCAAGTCAAGTGTCCACCGTCGGTCGGGCCGCGTCTGGGGAGTAGCCTGGATGAAGCAGCACAGGCACAGCTGGCAGACTCGTCAAAGTGGCCACCAGTGTTGCACATCGTGGCTGGCGGTGGGCAGCAGCTGAGCAAGTCACTTACTAGTAAGTGTGTCAGTCACTGTTATTTATTTTTTATGTTATGCACTTAATTGCAGCGCTGCTTCACGCGGACAGTTACCCCGGGTGTCAGAGAGCGCTTCAACAGACAACTGTACTGATACGAGGAGAAAGTTGAGGCAAATAGCTTGGGCCTCTGCGAGCAGATAAACCTCGCAGCAACGCAAACCTGCCACTAAACAGCTGAGCGCCAGAGGAAAACCCGCTCTGTACTCTGTACCAAAAAACATCCGTCCGCGCCCTATACCACCATCCTCAGCCTCCGCCCTATAGAGGAAGCGGGGTCACGTTTAGGTCTCTCTCCGCGCCGCTGCACCCTATAGACATCGACGCCTCAAGCTTCTCCCTGTGGAGAATGAAGGGTTGCTGGCCTGCCCCCCCCCACTGAAAGAAGTCACCTCTGGAGATCACTGTTAATGCCTCCAGTCCGACTCCGCCGAAAGCAGGGTTAGCTATAGGTTCCCGGCCATGCCTCGAGGTCTGCAACTCCCCCTCCCCTCTTGCCTGCAGTCTCCATGCAATGAAATCAGGGTCACTTCTGGCCTCAGTGACCTGCCGAGGCATGGCTAGATATGGTGTCAAAGGAGTTTTGCAGTCAGGGAAGAACACGTTAAGTGTCGGGAAAATCTATATTATGCATCAATTACTTGGTAAGGAAATAAAAATATCTGATTAAAAGGCACACAATGCACACATTCTGTCTCATTACGAGGGAAGGAGGCATTCATTACGTATCAGGCATTTTTAGCTGGCAAAAAATGTCCATCTTAGCCACTGGAGTATCAGAATCTCTGCACAAACAGGCAGCCATCTACAAAGCGTAGGAGATCTACTTGGAATGGTTTTTCACCTAAATACAAAGCGTTCCAAATGGATATGAACAGCCATCTTCAAATATATGTGTGTTTCCTGCTTATTAATTTAAATAAATAATGAATAGATCCCAGTATTTGTAAAGCACAAACAATTTCCAGAGGGTGTCAAGGCGCTGGTGGCTGTCTGGAAGATTTAGCGAGCTATTGCCCAGAGGCACATGATGCTGGTCTAACCTGCAGCCAGCGATCGAACCCGTAAGCCCCAGTGTACCAGTCAGCCTCCCTGGCCACTGTGCCACACCTCTTCCCAATGCTAATTTACAAAGTCAGCATGGGTACTGACCATTTTTGAGCAGCAGATTATTAAATGAATTATGCATGGTATGACGTTTAAATTCATTGAAGCAATTGGCCTGGTAGCAGTGTACAAGAATCAATAAAGAACAGGAATAGGGGCCAGAGAACCATCAGATGGGCAGAATGCAAGGCAGGAAGAGAGACCGCAGAGGCAAGAAAGGCAGAGAGCGCATGGCAAACTCTCTCAGGAGAGTCAGCATACAAAATAGTCCTTCGTACACTACATTGCAAGAAGACTACACAAAGTATTTTTATTTTTTAAGATTTTATTAGGAATTTTTTTTATGTACAGTACAGCTATACAATACAGATATAGTGAAGGCAATACTGGTGTAATAGTGCGCCGGTGGGGTTACGATAGGCCTCTCATTGACATAATGGTGGTACGTACATAAGTCGCTAGGCAATCGCGGTCTTGGCGTGTACTGTCAAAGGCGGAACTGAGCATTGCCCGCGAGGAAAGGAAACAAAAGTGGGAGAGGAGAAAAGGGAAAGAGGAGACAGGGTGAGTCGCTTGGTAGTTAGCCGCCCAAACTGCACGAGTTTGCTGTGTGAGGAGGATGGCTGTGAGGGTACCGAGCCCAGGTGGCCTGCCTAAGGGGGTATGTGTGAGCTCAGGTTAATTTATTTAGCTCAGTGACTACTTTGGCTCACTTTAACTGGAGCACAGAGGCGGGAGGAGGCGCCCAGAGACAAGGATGCTTGCTACTCGCCCTCCTGTCATGTGTCACTGCCCTCTGCACGCAGCTGAGGTGAAGAGTGGATGGATGGTGAGGTAGGGAGACCATCACACACGTGTGCTAAGACGAGATGTGTGTGTAGTCCTCATCTTATGAAAAGGGATTTTCTAAACCGTTTTTTTAAGCATTCCTGACTCATGCAGTATCAAGACCATTATATGGCAGAGATTGACATGTAAGGCAAAGTTCATGAGTGTTGGGAACACATTCCAGGTCATTATTGATTGAATGGAAAGTTTACGTATATGTATCGCGTGCAGTACTCGCCTGGGGGTTAGGAGATTTTTGGAACTGGTATTAACAGGTTAGCGTGTCATGGGTGCATGGGAATTGTCGATGAAAATAGACTATCCAGTTTCCTCTTCAAATGCATGGTTCTGTTGACACACTTGCATGTGTATGGTAATTGACTAGAACGTGCATTTATGTGTACTTCGGCACATAAAAGCTACCAGTTCTTTGTGTTTTTGTCACACATTCGGTCGTCAGTGGTGATCCTTCCTGTTGGGCCAGGCCCCATGTGGACAGAAACCATTTCTAGTGCTTTTTAGCACTTTTAGGATGTTCTTGGAGTTTCTTGTGTGTGGGAAGATTGGGATATCTGATGGTTGGCATAGAGTAAGGGGCAGTATCGAGTAAAAGTGTATTAGCCATGACTGTGTATTAGTACCATTTAAAATGAGTTTTAGCCACACTGCAAAGCATCTGCACTACTGTACAGCATGGCTACAAAGCATTGCCAAAGCAATAGCTCTCATAAGCAAGACCTTTTGGCTTTGTCAGTGCTTGTTTTTTATTACAGCGTCAGCTCAGTAAAGTAAGTCTGTGCTGAAGTGGACATTTACTGCTGAAGAGTGAATGTGGCAATCAACACCTGTGTGTTCTTAATAACACACAAAAAAAGAGCGTGGGCGATATGAAGGTGCAGAGACCTTGGTATTACCTAGGTGCTAACAAGAGATGTTTGTGAGGACCTGCACATACCGTGATATCAGGACTCACATTCAATGATTTTGCTTTCTAAACTTTCAGGAATATTGAAACGAGGCACCTTGGGTGCAATTCATTTTTTATATTACATTGGGAAACTGTTATCAGTATACATTGCCACGGTTCCTTCTGCAGATTCTGTGGGTTGTCCCCTCCTATTATGCCCTTTCCCCCCCACAAAAATATGAAAATATTTCAATAGATTTTCACATATTTTTTGCGGGCATGTGGCTGTCTCTAGTGACAGTTGCAGGGTCAAGGCTGTCTCTACGATGGGCAACGGGTCAGATCCCCCTTCTGGCCTGGGTAGGTAAAAATGCATTTTTCACATGCTACTGCATTCTCTGGCCTGACACTCCAGCTTATTGAAATGCTTTCAGAGCACTGACAGTCTTTCAAAACTCACACTACTACACTGTAGTGACCGTAGGCGACACTGAGTTGGTGTTAAATGCTCTCTGTTTGGCAGGAGGGAGGAGTAGGATGGTTACACTGCTCTGTCTTGGGATGGGGGGCCAGGGTATGCACTTCTTCTGCGACTGGGGCAGTGGGTGGGATGGCTTCTACTGACCTCTCATGGGGGGCTTGGGGGAGTGAGAATGCTTCCACTGCAGGGCTGGTACTGCCCAACTGCAGAACTCAAGTTAGTCTAGTGATCAGGTACATTGGCCTCACCTGTAGTATCTTGAAGGTGCTGCCAGGGGAATCGTGGTCAAACCCAGTCTGGTGGACCGGTTTGCAGACATTGCTGAGGTCATGGACGGGCAGATAGGGGACAGGGAACAAGGGTCCTGCACAAGCTGTGTTGTTACGAGTGAGATGTCTCAAACAGAGTAGGTAGAACTGATCTAAGTTTTGGGTTTCCTTCTGCTTTTCCTTCAGCGGCGTAGCTAGGTGGGGGCGGTCCGTCCCAGGCGGCACTATTTTGGGGACGGGGTCTGTCTAGCCCTGGACTGTGTCATGTATGTGCATGTAACTTGCATGATCGAGGTAACTATTAGCGACGATACTACGTGTCCCTCGGACCTCTTTCAGGTGCTCGCCGTCCTTTTTCCCCAGCACCCCCAAAGGGGGTGGGGGGGGGGCAATATGAAGGAGAGCCCCGGGCGCCACAAGCTCTAGCTACGCCCCTGCGTACAAGCTCTATCAAACCAACCTACAGTAGCCCTTTTATTATTGGCATTAGTAATGGTAAGAGTCCTTTTAATAATAACGTGAGTTTTTCAAATTCAGTGACAGTACATGACAGGACAGCATCATCATCTAGACACCGTTGCAGTTCTTGGAAACTGGCCACCACGATTTTACGCAGCAACTTTTCAGAATTGTCTCCACACCATTTGATCCTAATACCATTCTGCCTACAAGGTATTATTTCGGCAACAATCCCACAGTTGGCTATAGGCTTTGCACCCCAAATAGATGTCGATTAAAAAATTACAGACTTTGACCCTATTTGGGTTAAATGACAAATTTGAAATGAGTTGTTTACTATAACACACTTCAGCAGGCTTGATGACAGTTTTAATAAGCCCCTACGAATCCTATTAAATACACTAGTCAAACACATCTGATTACACACTAGATGTTTATAATAATAACGGACAGGGTTAGCAAATATTGTTTATACCTATGAAAGTCTATCATTGTATATACACAAGGTGTAAATAGCAGGCAGGTAATTCATAACTATATTGATGTCATCCAAATGAATGATTAGGTGTAAATAGAAGGCAGATATTTTAGAATTATCATTTATTCAGTTTAAAACACACACAAGAATTATGTTCGTTGTTTCTGCACATAATAACACATTTGGTCATGTAACTTTGAGGAACTCAGTGTTTCTTTAGGCTTTTGTCCGTTGAATAAAGTTATGTGCGGTTGAATCATGACGCTCGGTTTTAGTTTAGTGTTGGCTTTTTATTCTGATAGAGAATGTATTGACGCTTGTGGGATTTGTAATATCATTTGTACAAAAGTGAGACGTGTTTAATATACACAATAACAACTTGCTCGTTGCCATAATAACATTGAGAGGTGACAGTACGATTCAGGTGTAGTCCGTTGTTGATTGCGATTCACTACCCGGAAGCATTGCTTATAATCTGAGCACGATGACACGGAAGTGCATCGTTGAAACAGCAAGGCGGGTTAGTTCGGAGCTGCTCGGATTGAAAATAGGTAAGCTTGTTTGTTAGTCGTTTCGCGTTTGTCTACTAGTTATATCTTCAAAGGTACTGATGTTACCTTTATTTCTGTAGGCACAGAGGATTATTCGACCTCATGTAGACAGGTTATACAGTTTTGTCTAGATAGAGGTGAGCTTTTTTAAAATACTGGCTACACGAAATGTCTTGCTTGTAACCGCGCTGGTACTGACTGCAGATACTTGTTCCCAAACAGAGTCGTCTACATTTAATAGTTTTATGGTTGCTGAACCACGACGTTCGTCTTTCCTTTGTTAAGGTGAGCACGTGTTGATTAAACGTGTATATGTAGGTTTGGCTGTTCATATAAATTAGTTATAGTGATTGTCTATTTCGCACTCCCTTTTTTTAGACAGAGTCCCTCACATCTTTACGAGGTATGTTTTTTTGGTTATACTGGTATCATTTTAATAGTGATTTTCGTTCTGGTTATATGATCATGCACTTCACATCTACTTTTGCATTATCTATGACTGTGATGACGCCTCTGTTTATTGTGAATTATCATAAAGTTCTGTATTTGCAAAGAAGAAATGGTAATAACACACTGCCTAATATTTGAAATTTGAGAGTGTTGTATAGCTGTTGATTTACTGTAAATATGTGGTATGGCATCGTTTTATATTGTTTCCTTGTTCTTTTTAGTTGACAACTGGAACCCCTGACGAAGGGACAAGAGCGTCCCGAAATGCATTGGGTGGTGGTTCATGAAATATTTCAAAAAAGTATATTGAAAGTTGAACATGAATTGATTCAATGAACATTTGATCCTATTGATGGCCTAAACATATGAAAATGTATTAAATACATAGCTGATTAATTTGAAAAGTTTTGGTTGAATGTTTATAATTTAAACTCAGTAGTGCGCACTGTAGTCCTAGCAGCCCATGTGGGGTTAGGCCTTATTTCAAAATTTATCGTAAATGCTTGGCAGGAATTAATACAGAGCAGCACACATATCGCAAATATCTTGAGTAATTTGTAGAAACGTGTGCAACATTTATATATATTATGGTCACTAAGGCCTAAATCAACAATTTCGGGAATAGTACAATGAGGGCTAATTTTAACTGAAACCAACAAATAGTCTATTACAGATGCAGAATTCCTCCCTACAAAAGTCGGTACTATGTTACCTTTGCTATCGTCAGCAGGCTGATATATTAAAAAATCTAGGTTAAGCATGAGTGTATTAAGGGAGTCACCATAAGTTGTGTGGACACAATGGGCCCGGTACTCCCCATTTGCCCCATCAAAACCACATGCATTTGTAAATGAACGAGGACATGTATGGATATTAAAATCCCCTCCCCATAGGATGTCATAAGGGTTATGGATAGCCCGACCAATTTTCATAACAACAGTCTCTAGTTCATTAACAACACAGGAGCTGGAGGGGTCGAACACATTGTTATAATAGTTAAACAGCAAAATATTACGCCCCCCACTTTGCTCCAGCCATAGTACTTGCGAATGGAATCCGATGGTGGTATGGGATTTTACTCGAGCAGGGTAATTAACAGACAGTAAAATCACCAGCCCGCCTTTTGCCCTCCCCATGATGGATTCTTGGGCAGGACAATTATAGGACACAAATCCATCAAAATAAATCTCTGCCGTAGACCACGTTTCTTGAAGGCAGAGGATATCATAGTTAGTAATGGACTCCCTCCAACCAAGAGACTCCTCCTTCTGACGCCAACCGGCGATATTCCAGCTCATTAGTTTATAACAAGGATCACAGGGGGCTACCTCAGGGACCAAAGGGTCCCTTGCAGGTGCTGGATTCAATAGCAACCGCTCCATGTTGTTATTGGTAGCGGGGACTGATAAATGAAGGGGATCCAGATGGACTACAGCCACCGGTGAGTACTCCAGGGAGTTAGTGCTAGTAGGATCCAATGGAGGAATTATCCCCGAAGGAGCTACAACTATAGGCAAGCACTCCACAGGGGTAATTCCATGGGGCTCATCAGATTCACCCGTTATTATTTTACTCATGTCGGAAGGTCCCTGCTCTATTAGGTGTTGGGCAGCTGAGGATAGTCAATCAACTGCATTCAAACAACGGAACCGGTTGTAATCACAGAAGGGTGCGTTCAGGGGCATTGGAACCGGTCTCACATCAAATCTTCTATTTCTGCCCCTCCGCTCAACCCTGATCCAGTCATCCCTTCCTCCACCATAGGTCAAACAATTAGGTGGGAAAAAGAAGGACAATGGGAGAGTCTGGATGGTGGAGTCAAAAGATCTATTAAAGCCAGTACAGATATGGGAAACAGTTCTAGGGTCTCTAAAATTTACGGTTATACAGTCCCCCATTATGGTCTTAACTGTTTTACCCAGCCAGGGCAACCTTCTCACCATGATGATTTCATTATGTAGGTGGGCCGGTAGAGGTCTATTCCAGTTTAGCCACCTGACTACCTTGCTTTTTAGGGAACTAAAAGTTTCTTCTTCCCCTTCTTCTAGTGCGGATGCTCCCGCCAGAATCACCATGAAGCGGTTGGCTTCAGGTGGGAGGTCAGGTAACCGTGGTCTAGTGGCTCTATACTCTTTGACTAAGGCCGGCGGGCCTTGTTGGCCGTCATCGGTTTTCCCCTGGGCACAACTATCCCCTAAAAGGGGTGCAGATATCGGCTTAGATGGTACCTGGTTCACCAGGTTAGGAGCTGAGAGGCCTGTGGGTCTATTGTTATGGGTTTGGGCCCTACCATCTACTTGAGTGACAACTCAAGTCCCCCGGACTGAGATATTAGAACAGGGGGAGGGGGAGCACTCGGCTTACAGGGCTTATTAGGGTTCGCTAGTAAGGAAGATGTAACCTTCTCAATATTTGTCAATCGGAGTTCAATTCGCTCCAGTTTGGCTTCTAGAGGGAATAAAAATGATTTAAATAAAACTCCCAAGCTTTCGATTGATAAGTCATTGCCCGGCTGGTTAATGGGAAGGGATTGGTTTAAAACAACAGGCCCGTTTTTAGGAGCTATTAGCCCCTCAGTAGGAATTGATTAGGAGTTACTGTCATGTTGTAGCTTAGCTGATTTTACCTTACTTCCATCTTTCTTATTATAGGCCCTCTTTCTTTTTAGGATCGCTCCCTCATTGGCCCCCTGTAACAAAATATTGTTGGGGGTAGTACAGGGATCGGAGTAGATGGATACATGATTATCAAGAATTAGATTAATTTCCGGTAATATTTAATTGACTAAAATGTCCAAGTCCTGAGTAGCATGTTCGTCACCTTCGGGAATAGTGAGTTGGCCTGTCACACAGGGAATTGGAATAACAGTAACGGTATCCAGATACCTTTCAGGTGTTTTGGCATTAGCAATAGTCCCCAGAGAAGATCTTTTAATGGCCGATATTTCTTGAGACAAACGTTTTTCCAGGACAGTGATTTCCGTGTCAATAATAGAATTACCTCTGATCAAAAATGTTTCCATACCTCCCACTGTAGACCCTCCTGCTAACGACGATTTACTCCTGGTTTCACGTCCAGCCATGGTTTATCGTGTTTAACGTGTTAGCAGGTAAAGGGTCGATAACAAATGTTAGGGGGGTGGCCCGATCTGGTCTTGGCCGGTCAAGAACGGGCAAAAACGGGCCCGCCCTTGGCCCAGGCTTAGCCCGGCTTGCCCGCGCGCGTCCCGCGATGCGCGTAGATGGACGATCTTTTATACACCTGGAGGGTGGCGGGAAGAGTCCCAGGTGCGCTCGATCTCTACCGCGCACTGCCGCCTGGGACTCGCAGTCCCGCACCCTCGCAAAATCCAGGTACTTCCAGGCAGAGTCAATAATCAGAATATCCCAGTGGGCTCGGCAGGTCTTCAATCACCACGCTGCACAAAGTAAAATGCCAACAAACGGCTGCGAGCGGCACCCGCGAGCTGTGATAAGGAGCCGGGAGGAGGGGGGCGGGAAGAGTCCCAGGTGCACTCGATCTCTACCGCGCACTGCCGCCTGGGACTCGCAGTCCCGCACCCTCGCAAAATCCAGGTACTTCCAGGCAGAGTCAATAATCAGAATATCCCAGTGGGCTCGGCAGGTCTTCAATCACCACGCTGCACAAAGTAAAATCCCAACAAACGGCTGCGAGCGGCTCCCGCGAAGCGGGGCCGTGATAAGGAGCCGGGAGGAGGGGGGCTTCTGGAGACTGCAAAACTTTTTAACTTCTGAATAAGTTCCAATTACGAATTTTGATTTATTTCACTCAAGTTCGGCTTCTCATTCTCCTAAATCACTGCTATTTTCCGTCAGGACGGACCCTCGGACCCCACACAAATTATCGATCACCCTTGCTTCAATTCATTTTCTCAGCAGCCCTCTTCTGGTTGACGAGTAAGTAAATTGCCTTGCACGGTTGTGTTCGCCCCCTCACTCAGCACCTTAGAGCGGAGTTCTTCAATCTGTGGGGCGCGCCCCCCTGGGGGGGCACGACACCGTCTCAGGGGGGGGGCGCGAACTCCACACTAAAATCTCACCTTTGTCCTCTGATTCTTCAAACGACCGGCAGAGTGGAGCTGCAGGGGCCCTAAGAAGGGGTGAAAGCCATCAAAGCCTCATTAATAAGAAAAAGGTCTTTTAAAGACCTGTGAAATACTCGGGTGGGCCGTGAGCGGGAAGCTGTCTCTGCGCAGAAGACAGACACAACCTGGATAGTTTTCGTTCGGTTTGATTGGATTTTGAACAAAGACACATTTTGAACTTGCTAATATACTCTGTAACAAGGCTTTCTCATTGATGGAGGCACAGCGCCTTAATGCTGACCTAGAGCACGCTGCACTGCAAGCAAACACCCTAGACTCGGCGCAGACCCCAACTGCATTATCATTAGAAACGTCACAGTAGGACTGTTAATGGTGATGTGTATATATAGCGCTCGCTGTCACAATCGCGCAGCTCCTCGGCGCTGATGTAAATATTAAAGGTTTATGGCACTCAAATGCACATGTTTCGCACAACAACCCGTAAAGATGAAATGCTGAGTAGGACCTGCAAGTGAATCCGCCCTCTGAGCAGTTGTGCTAGCCAGCATGGCCAGAGAAAGCAAATATAAACAGCTCCATAAACTTAAATTTCCTGACTGTACAGTGCTTCCGTTTGTTGATGAGTAGAGCCACAAAGTGGGCCCTGTAAATGCTGGACCAGTCAGCTCCGCCGATCTGAAGGTGGGGTGACCCCGAGGTGGTCAGTATGAGAGGGAGATTCAAGCAGGCGATGGCCGGCTCTCTCCCTGGGGGACTGAGCTGGCCCTGCAGGGACCTGGACACAGAAGCAGCTTCTCCAGAATAGAGAACAGGGTGCTCCCTAGGGGTGCAGATTGGGGAAACATTAGCCTTGCCCAGGTAAGTGGCAGTGCGGTTCAGGTTAGGTGGTGAATGTTTGTTTTTGTTTGTTGTGTCTGTCTTTTGTCTGTATATGTGCATGTGGACATTTACCGCAGAGGTCAGCCACCAGGCTCCTACTCTGTCCACTTTTCTGTTTCCAGCCGCACTATAGGCTGCATTGGGTCAGCTGCTCAGTCTCTGTTGTTACACCATATAAGGAGGCATAACTAAATATATTAAGCAGTCATACCCAGCCTAGGGGCCAACTCTGTCGTCAATCATGACTGATTAACCGTAAAACAGTCATATTTATAAAGTGAGAGTGTGCGAGGCAAGCGAAGAGTGACAGGTAGATTCCCAGAAAGGAAACCAGAGCCCAGCCCCTCTCCCTAGCACCTAAAGATGTATAATGTTGGGCTCAGAAGAACACACATCTAGATGTAGACCGTCTTGCAGTAAAATATGCACTTCTCTTACACTTACCCTCAGGGCGTCAATGTGATCTTTATTTTGTGTCCACACTAGGCTACAGGAAGCATCACTTTGTGATAACAAGCATTGGCAGTGCCGCTAGGTCTGACTTATAACTGAAAGTGCCTCTTCAGTCACTTATGAGTTTTGGCACTCAATAATTCAACATTCATGCACCCTGTCATGCATACTTACACTGATTCATCCTTGCACTGACTCATTCTTGCATTTGTCCACTTACCCACAATAATTGGACAAAGCACATGGAAGATAAACATCAAAATAAAAGTAGAAAAAACATGCTCGCTATATTGAAGTTAAAAAAATCAATGTTACGACATGCACAATACCATTTAAAAATTGCCACTGAGTAAATATCGTACTGGCCGGACATCTTCACATGCTAAATTGTGTAGTTTGTCACTGCTGTACTGCTCCAAGATGGCCAACATTATGCTTCTAAACATGGTACACATCTTGGATCAGGAAAGCAATGATACACTCTGGATAACACCATTCCAAGATGGCCACACATTTTAGAAATATGGGATGCACAAGATGCAGCACACTTCAAATGAAGTGAGTGGCAAGAGAACATCGCATTAGGACTTTCTGGGGAGCTGCAGAATTGTCTAAAAAGGAAGAAGGAAAGAAATGAAAGGTGAACTCTAAAAGTAAAAAAATTAAAACTAAAGTACTGGGAGCCCAGGAACTGAAGCATATTTTCAAGCTGATTTGTACATGCTGTCGGGCAACATGCCTTTACGCACAGGTCAGCAGAGCCAATGGCAGAATTCTGCTAACACATTGCCCAAGCAGTATGCTGTCATGGAGAGACACAGAATATGAATTACTCTTCAACAGTCAAAAGAACACAGTTCTTTTCAGTGGTACAAGGCCAAGTAAACAACTGCACATTTATTGACTTTAATCTGTATTACACAACTCCCCAATAAATACGGCCATCGTACTTCCTTTGTTGTAATTTTGTATAATAAGCAGATGGAACCTATGTTATCTGACATGACCTTTCCTAATGAAGCAATCAGGCATATACCATTTATCATTGGCTCATCACCATAATCAATTCAGGGCTATGACATTGAGCACAAACTTTTCTACAAGGTAACCATCAAGTAAAAAGTCATAAAATTAGAAGTATGCACAATTTAGTTCAGGACATTATAAACAAACAAAATGACACTTGACAGAAAATATATAGCCCACCCTTACAGGGTTAACAAAGATTATCGAAGTACAAATCTTCTATGCACAGGACATATAAGAGGAAATCGGAGGCGGGAACCAAAACCCAGGCATACCACAGTAATCTTTGAGGATCCACATAACGCAATACCCATCTACAGCACAGTGCAATAACAATCTATAATTAAAGGCCTATTGATTTTAACATATGATTTTCATCATCAAAATACTTTCTTTAGGTCAAATGACCATAAATATGATTTTCAGAATAGATGTGTGAGGTCTACTGCATTTGGCATACATTTTTATACTCCTTTTCTAATTTGTTCCTGGTTTAGTCCTTCTGCTTCAGCTAACATTTCCCTTTGCTTATTAATTTGGTTTCTATTGTAGCTCTTGTATTTGCGCTTCAAGTGCTCTCAGGGGCACCACCAAATCACTCAGGGACACCACCACGTCACTCTGGGACACCACCACATCACTCTAATACACCACCACATCACTCAGCCCAACCACATCATCACTCAGCACCACCACAGCACTGTCCTTGCTTGCCCAAGATCAGGAAGCAAGCACACCGAACCAGCACCTCTTCACCACTTCTTGTCAGCCAATATCAACCCCCATGCCCAGCATACACAGAGAACTACACTGCTATGGCACAGCACTACCAACTGCCTGCCTTCCTGCCCCTACACTGTTACCCCACGGGTAACAGTGGAGTGAGGCGTTAGCAGTCATGGGTTAAGGCCTGTCTCCGCCACTTCAGAAAAAGAAGGCTACACCATATTTACAACAATATGGTGCAGCCTTGCATTTCCCCTGCGCTGGCGCTACACTTAGCAGTGTAGCGCCAATGCAGACACCATTGCACCATAGTGCAAGGGTATCTGGGTGCAGGGAAAAGATTGTTTATGTACAGGAGGGGGACCTTCCTGTACATAAACACTCTTTAAATGCCATTTTTCCCACTTCCATGTGTGCTGCTTAATGCAGCACACACAGAAATCACAAAATTGATTTTTTTTTTAAACATTACAAATACAAGGCATTTTGATTTTTCCATGTGTGCTGCACAAGGCAGCACAAATGGATGAAGCAAAAATGAGGACAAATAATGCATTTCTCCTAGTTTCGCCAGCTTAAGACCAGGTTTTCCCTGTTCTTAATTTTAACGCTGCCTCACTTTTACGCTGCCCTTGTAAATAGGCCGGAACATCAAAATCAGTGCCTGTTGCAGTGGAACGCCCACCGCAACACCCACTGCCCACCCTTTCATGCTAAGCATAGCATGAAAGGGGCCGTATTTACAAGGCAGCGTTAAGCCAAGTTAAGTGGCTTAACTCTGCCTTGTAAATACGGCAATACCCCTATCGCCACCACAACGTCGTAAAAAGTGACAGTGTGATGTCTATAGCAGCTTGTACATATGCCCTTGAGTATGAGGGTGGCGGTCGATTATGAGGTGTACCAGATACCAGAAATTTCTGTCAGGTGGTGGGGGGGCCCGACATTTAAAAAAATTCAGCTGGGGGGGCTCAACCTTCAAAAGTTTGAAGACCTCTGCCTTAGAGTCATAGTGCCAACTGCTTAGGCACCAAACACCAATCTAATTTTTCGCCTTCTTTTTTGATCACTCTTGCATGGACTCGTAATTTCCTATCATGATCGTACTTTTAACTAAGGTCACCGTTGTTCCTTCTTGTAAATCAATTGATCAAGTAATTGACCTAAAGTTACTTTGCTCATACATGTAATTCCCGTAGCCGGGAGCAATTCACAATGATTTTTAAATAACTCTGTTCTTGGTTTAAGTTACATAATCATTTACAGACTTTTTGTAATGAGTGTTTCGTACATTTTTCTTACTTGATAGATTCCGCATGCTTGCATATGTCATCCTGATAATGATCTCAAATCACTGAGATCGAAACTCCGTAACCTTGTGTACAAGATAAAACTCCTTTATTGTTAAAAATTATCACCAGGAGTTTTTGCTTATGTTGTCAATGCGATGTATATATTTTTAAATGTCACTTTCAACTCGTCACATCACGCACCTTTTCACTTCCTTGTGAGCATGTGAACTATATTTCAAAAGTATTTGATATAATATTTTTAAATAAATTATCTGCATGTCAATGCCCAACCTGCGTCCCTTCGTACAATTGTAAACTGTCTACTGTTGCTTCCTTTTATGGTATTTATTCAATAATATGCCTCATGCCGTAGGCTAAGTGATTAACACTCTCCTAAATCAATAGCTACCTTTCCTTTAAGGACCATTTGCCTCAATTGAACCATTGTTACCTCCGAAGCACTATTGACTACCCCAGGTTCAAACGTTGGGGCACCCTTGTTTTTTATTCATTATTTAAAGCTTAAGCATACCTAAATGTCAGCCCTATGAGGTGAGGTGGATGAGGTGGATCCTGAGTTGGCTAAAGATGTGCAGTTTAAACTAACGACTGATGCTCTACGATCGAAATACTTTACTTGCAATAGAGATGCATCTTATTATGCCAATATGTAACAATGTAAAATGTGCCAGAAGTGGGTATAAGATGAAACACATTTGCTTCTTTCTCGCATGTATGTTATCCTGAGGGGAAAAAATGTCTCAAGTTAATTAAAAGAAACATGAGCATCTGGCTGCTATACAATCATTTGTGTATACTAAAGATGAAAACCACAGACAAAAAAAAACATGGGCACCTAGAGTGTAAGGTCTTCGATGGACTTGATTAAGACTGATACCTCCAGATTTGTGGTCTGTCTAGTTTTTTGCTTGCCAGCTGACAAAACTCAGGCAACTCACAATTGCCATTGATCCATGGATTTTTTTAGCATTATCAACAGGACAACCAGTAAATGAGTAAGATGTTTTATCCTGTTGTAGTATTATGGGCATTAGCTCGAACCCAAAATAAAATTGATGTATTTATTGACAGGCAATGCCCTAACAAGTACAGATGCCAATAGATGTATTGCTCACCTACTGTCAAGTGTCAACAAATTGCCCCCTCATCCTTTCACAAGGACTATAATTTAAGTGGAACACTGGAAAACAATCCTGCTAGAGGAAGTAATGTATTCAATTACTACATTCGCTTTTATCAAAGTTGGACAGGCAATCCAGACATTCTGTCATTACCACTGTTGGCTGCAGGCTAGAAAACTATGGTTTGGATGGGCTGCTATGATCCAGCCCTGACAGCTGAGCACTTTTGACCCAATTCTCCCTACAATACCCTGCTTGTGCCTAGACCAGGCTGACCATCTTGCTTCATTCCCACACTTAAAGCAGCATCATTTTGCATAGAGCTTGTAACAAACAGGAAAACCATTGACATGTGAAATGGTGCTTCAGCACATGGGTGTTAGAATGTTTTATTAATGGGTGACTAGAATGAAGGCTTGAATGGAGCATGCATAGCCTCTCAGCAGCAACACTGTACTATGGGGCACTCAAACCAGTCATGGATGGATGGGCAGCTCCTTCAACTCCAAGAGTGTACAAGCCCACTCTGGCAGCTCTTGGTACACGTCACACACAAACTGGATCAATGCATAAACAGCCAGGGTATTTGTGCTCTTCACATTGGAATATTATCAACATTGATCTCGTGACAGCAACTGTATCCTAATGGATATTTCTAAGTCTTGCCCCTGTACATTAAGTAGTCTTCTTCGGTCCTTTAACTCCCTAATCAGCAGAATGACTTCCATGGAAGCTCTCTGTCACGGTGAGCTGACTCATACCGCAATGATTAGTAATGACACCAGTGAGCATCCCTGTTCATCCCTGCTAAGCTGCCATTATGGGCAGCACTCTGGCAAACTTGAGTTGGCCCCCCCGGTAAGCTCTCCTATTCAGTATCATAATATTAGCACAAATGTTTTGGCCATTGTTTACGGCTTAGGAACAATGGTGAAAATTATGTCCTAGGAACACTTTCTCAAGTACTTCATCTCATGTGGCACAAATATGTGTTTCTTGTGCAGTCATTATTTTCTATCTGCCGCATGATTTCTCCATAGGCACATATATGATTTTTTACTTGGGAAACATGTTGCTCCTAAGTACTCTGGTAGACTCTGACGCATTGGTTTATCAGTTTGTTTCAGAGCAGCCAGGGAAATCCTATGACTTTGTGTTAAACCTGTCAGCCTTAAGGTGGTCTTCCTCCAACCTTGTGCCTTCCTCTGCCATCTTCTGACCTTGTTTTTGCTGGACCTAGGACTCTGAGCGCTTTACTAATTTTAACCAGTGCTAAAGTGTATCTCCCCTCTCTTCTAAACTTGGTAATATTAGCTCATACCCAATTGGCATATTTAATTTGCTTAGAAATCCTTAGAAAAGTGGTACTATAAGTGCACAGGGCCTGTAAATTAAATGCTACTGGTGGGCCTGCAGAACTGATTGTGCCACCCACTTAGGTAATCCTTTAAACATGTCTTGGGCCTGCCATATCAGAGCCTGTATGTGCAGTTTAAACTGCCATTTCAACCTGGCAAAATAAACCTTTTGCCATGCCTAGACCTTCCTTTTTAATACTTATAAGTCCCCCCTAAGGTAGGCCCTGGACAGCCCAGAGTGCCGGGGCAATTTAATTAAAGAGCAGGTCATGTACTTTTAAGTTTTACATGTCCTGGCGGTGAAAACCTCTTAGGTTTGATTTTCACTACTGCAAGGCCTATTTCTCCCATAGAATAACATTGAGATTGCCTTATTACATTTTATAAGTGCAATTTCTAAATGGGAAGATATATCTAGCGCAAGTTTGCTGTCTCTGGAATACTTATTTAAAATCCTAACTTATGGTGGAGTCGGATTTTAAATTATAGTTCTGAAAATGCCACTTTTAGAAAGTTTGCATTTCTTTGCCTTAGCCATTTGGTGACTACAGTCTTTCTCTGGTCACATGACTGGGTCAGCCACGGGCATTAAAGGTAAGAGGGGTGGGGCCAGCTGGGGGGAGGGGGAATTCCAGAGACGACCACAAGGGAAAATTAATTAAATAATTAATTTCCCCTCATGGTCGTCTCTCAAAATCCCCCCCAGCCGGCCCCACTGTCCCACCGCTCTTACCTGCAGTGGCTGGACTGGGTATAGTTGGCAGTGCTGGACCCCTGATACGGTTGGGGGCTGGTGGACTGCGTTCAGAGGCGTGAGGCGGCCGTCCGGCCTGAGGACAGCTGCCTGCGTTGCTGTGGCGGGACAAAAGTGGGCTGCGCCGAGCTGCTGCTACGATGCGAATGACGGTGGCGGCCGAAGACACGCTGCCTCGATCGTGACAGAGGCACTGCAACACGTCATGACTGAGGCCGTGTGGCGTTGTCAGCCTGAATGAACTACGGAGCGAACCGAAGGCGTGACCTGACCTGCTTCCGCCCGAGCCACATGTGGTAGCACGCAGTGATCTAGGAGAGTCGTCACAGGACCGGCGTGCGGTTGGAAGCGGAGACGGCAGTAGGTGAGCGGCCACTGCTTGTGGGCACCGACGTGTGCTGATAGACTGAGGTGCGGCCTCAGGAGTGTGCTGAGCAGGAGTGAAGAGATGGGGCCTGGCCAGCTCGCTGCATTGAACCAGAGCTCAAGCGCGCTCTCGGGGCATGTTGGCTTGGGCCCGCCGGCTACCTGCAGCGGAGGCGGGGGCTGTGCCCAACCTACGAGGAGACAAAGTGAAGGGCTGGGTGCATTTGTCTGGGAGGCCACTATCACTGTCACCACTGGGACAAGTGGAGCCGGGAACGAGGTGAGGCACAAGGCCTATAGTGGCGCACCGCCTCTAATTAATCACAGCGCAGAGACTACAAATCACGGCAAGCCCCACTTGGCGGAACCAGAGACGACAACTTGAACGCACCAGTCACTTGCTGCCAGAACACCACGGACAGCGGACTGGACGAGCCTGGCTGCTCACAGGATATAACTGATTCCGGCGTGCCGCACATGGCGCAGGCCCACAAACTTAACAATGGCAAACTATGAGTACGGCAAGAGTGGTCACTGCAGGGCAGCATCACGGGCGCAGGGCACCCGGGACTGAGGGACAGACCCCTACTAGACACTTTCGGCCCCAGTTAGTGGCGTGCAGCACCATACGCGCTTGTCTGGCCCACCGCGCGCTGGGATGGTCTACCAGGCCCCAGTGAGGACAAAAGGTCACTGATATATACCCAGCAATCTAGCAAGTACCAGGTGGTCAACAGAGCGCGATGGGTAACCCCAAACAGGAACAAGCACCATACGCACGCAGCCGATACCAGATCCCATGCAGCCAGTCCAAGGCAATGACTGCTAAGGTTGGTGAACTCACACTGCATCTACGTTCGCGGGAACGCAGAGTGGATGATGCTGAGGGTCATTCCTGTAGGAACAATGTCTGCATTGCGGAGCTACTGGAGGGCATGGAGGGCATGGATGCGCCTGCATATACCGAGGCCTGGCTGAAGTCCCTGCTGCCAGCAGATTCTCTCCTTCTTTCACAGTGGAACGTGCACGCAGGGTACCGTTGGGTTGACCATTGCCGGGAGCTAGGCCTCGTCCCTTCCTATTCCGGCTCCTGAATTTCAAGGATAGGGATGCGATCTTCCATGAAGCCAGAAAAATGGAGTCGATCAAGGAGGACAATTCCCAGGTCCTCTTCTTTCCGGTCTATGCTATGGGTGTGCAGAAACAGCGAAGCACATTCCTCCCAGTCAAGAGACGTATGCGGACCTGAATATAAAATACTCCCTCATATTCCCGGCTCGTCTGCGGGTGGTCGCGGATGGGTCTACCTACTTCTTTAACGAGGCAAACGACGCATGGGACTGGCTCGAATCTGCAGGCCACCACACCAAACCAAGCCAGAGGGGCAACAACATGGAGCCGTGCATGAGAGGTTGCAGAAGTTGCAGCAGAAGACACAGGTTGCGAGCAGAGGAGTCGGCAAGTCAGCTTACGACTGCTCCTAAGCCAGAGCATGTGTTGCAAGAGAGGCAGGGTGTCCTCAGAGCGGTAGCGAATATGAGAAGTCGACGGCCTAGTAGGGACACTGATGTTTCAGCAGAGCAATCATCGAGCGAGAGCAGCTCTTTGGCAGTGCGGCCAACAGAAGAGGACTTGCAGTCATGCCCTGTGGTGACACCATAGACTGCTGATGACTTAATGTAATGGTCTGCCACAATCGATGGACCCACACGTTATAACCGCACCAGTCTGCACAGTCGTTCTTCGGGCCTATGCAGGAGTCCCACAGGGTACCCTGGTAGTATATAAATGGAGTGGGCTGGGATGCGTTAACTTCCCTGTATCCGCACCGGCCGCTAACTGCTCGTTACACTACATAAACCATGACACAACACGCGAATACACCTATACATCACTGGTCCACAATGTCATCGCATCTACCGCAAAATATATCTCATCCATCCCTTCCCCCTGACATGTTCAAATCGGTGCACGCTGCCGTCCGTTGCCACATGGCATTGTTTTTTTTTTGGGCTGATACCTGTTGTCCCTCTGATCTACCCCAGTCAAGTCCCACATGGCTCCCCTTTTCAGTAACCCCTCAAAATGACACGCACACAAGTTTTTGGAAACCATGGGTGCAATTTACATCCACTGATAGTACGTCATACGAACGCCCAACCCTAGACGCATCACGCTGTATGCACGCAATGCTATCTCATCCCCTCACCACATGCCACACACCAACATAGTCACCTGGAATGTCAGAGGACTACACACGCCAACCCACAGACATGACATATACGCATTCCTCAAGCGACATAAAGCCTAAGTAGCGCTCTTGCAAGAGACACACATAGCACAACCTGGGATTCGCAAACTCCAGCAATAGTGGAAAGGGCAGATACTAGCCACAGGCTATTCATCATTTGCCAAGGGGGCCCTGATTTGGATCAGGCCATGACACCATTCACACCGAAAGAGTTGGAAGTTGACCCATATGGTAGATATGTCCTATCCAAGGGTCGATTCGATTAAACAGGAAACTCCTGGTACTGGGCTCCATATATGCTCCAAACACAAACCAAAATGGGTTCTGGCAGGCACTGTCTGGCCAACTCTTGCGCTGGTGCAACCTTCCCTGGGTGCTGGGATGGGACGTCAATGACGTACTTGACACTGCCTTAGACAGATCCTTCACACTCCTTCACAGGCAGCTGCAACATCTAACGCACGTGGACTGAGGGAGTGGATGCACCGTTGGGGTTTATCAGATGTGTGGAGGGCCCTTAACCCACAGGTGCGTTTATTCTCTTATTACTCTCACCCACATGGCCTGCATGTCCATATTGACCGCTTTGTTGTGATCCTACTGAGGTTAACGCAGTGCGCCAGTGCAGACTACCTGGGTAAAACACACCCAGATCATAATCCCCATGTAATGCAGCTTCGAGGAGACGAAGAGAGACTAACCGCACAATTATGGAGACTACAGCCCTGGCACTAAAAGTTTCCCCATTTAGAGAGACAGTAGGCAAGGCGATCAATACGTTCTTTGAATAAAACCCTGGCTCCGTGACTGACATGGAGCTGCTGTGGGATGCAGGCAAGGCAGTGGTGTGGGGGCAGTGTGTAGGCTTGAGTTGGTGTGTTTGAAGGCAACTTGACATAACGTTTATCAAGAACACCCTAACTAGATTAGAGGCTGACCTGGTGCATGGTAGAGACACACAGCACGCAATAGATGCGCAAAAGCAAAGACATGAGGTGGTGCTGGAGAGACTGCACAGCTTAAACAACATTTCACATGCAGCGGCGGACAGGGCCACCAGACTGCTTGCACGTATGATTAGGCAAGAGCATGCACAGTTACCCATATTATGATTGCAATCTGGCGCCGGGCAAATGCCCACCAAACAGCATGATATACATAATGAATTCACGGCACATTACACCAGAGTGTACAGGTCCACGCATCGTGAGGGAATAACCAAACCAAACTCCTTCCTCTCCTCACTAACTCTGCTACATGTTTGTGCCGGACAGCGAGAAGAGTTGAATGAGCTAATTACATTGCCGGAGATACACGAAGCAATACAATCGCTAGCCATGGGCAACGCACCGGGCCGATGGGTTCCCTAC